>NC_053026.1:632494041-632765932 GCF_003073215.2 Triticum urartu
CGTCAACTATGATCTGTGGCAGATTGTGGAGGAAGGCTACACCATTCAGCAACAAGACAATCCGTCCTTTGATGATAAGTAAAATCTGTCGTTGGCTGCTCATGCAAAAGATATCATATGTGGCAGTCTATCTAAAGACATATTCCTTCAGTTTCACTAGCTCAACATTGCAAAGCAAATCTAGGATGCTCTTAATAGTGCTCATGAAGAATTTGTCGCCCGATCAGATCCTCACATCAAAGTGCTTCGAGCCATGTTCACTGGTTTCAGAAGCTTGCGCAAGGAAAGTGTTATGGAACTCACTGATTGATTGACAAACATTGTTGAAAGGCTACATCAGCGAGGAATAACTGATATTACTGATAGAGGTGTAGTCAACAAGCTTCTGAGTGCTCTTGATGAATCCTTCGATCTTATTGTGTCTGGAATCAAACAAAGACCTGCCTATGAAAAGCTTCACTATGTTGAGGTCATGACACCACTAATGATTCACGAAGAAAAGATGGATCTGGAAAATGCAAATCAAGAATCTTCTTTGGAATGTGAAGGAGAAATTCTCTCACATTATGGTAGTTCTGAAGAAGAAGATGTCGAAAATCAACACACCATCACTCGAGAACTTGAAATGCTCACACAAAGATTGAGTGATCTAAAGAGACACAATCTTTATCTCGTCAATTATGAAGAATTTCATGCACCAGAATCATCAAGAAGACGATTGCCTCCGAAAGATATGAAGTGATTCAAATGCAAATTATTTGGCCAATGTCATTGCTGATTGCCCTGGTTGGGAAGGAAAACCTAGCAGCAGATGGAAATATCTTCACTACAATGGATTCACTCAAATGAATCGTCATACTAAGCTATCAAAAGAAAATGCATCTGCGTCAGCTTCTTCGACAAGACCAGTCACTGACGTGAAAGCCAAAGCAGTCATCGAATCAAATATGAAGAGGATGCCAAGACTAAACAAAGCATACACAGATTTGACAGTAGAATCTGAAGAACAAGCCACCGATACTGATTCCGATGAAAAGATGAATTCTCCAAAAGAATTGGGAGAAGTAATGCATATGTTGCTATTGAATCATCAAAGAAATTCAGCGAATCGGACACTGATGATGATGATTCAAGCGATGATGAACCATTCGCCTTTTGTCTCATGGCAAAATCATCAAAGGATCATGTATCTGCCAAACACCTAAGATCCATGAATGAACGCTCTCCTGAATACATATCTTATGCCAAGCTGGTCAAGATTGCTCAATCTCAACATCATGAACTTGAAATGCTTGAAAGAAATCTCAGAAAAACTGAAGGATTACTGATCAAAGAGATGGAGAAGAATCAAAATTTGATTGAAGAGCAATATGCTTTTTGATCAACTATTGATAATCTTACCATTCCATATGACTCACTTGCAGTTAACTACGAGAGTCTATCAAATGAACTCCTTAGTAGGAATCAAGAACTCGTGTCACCGAAAGAGGCTCATAATGAACTGGCTTTAGGAAAAAGCTTCTCTATTCGCCGAGCAATTTGTTCAACTTCCTGATGGTTTTGTACCCCCATGCTTAACTTGCCTAGAACGTAGCAATGCAAATTCTCATGCTGAAACTTCTAATGCTATGAAAGAGAATACCGCTACTACTATAAATGGTACCACTAACCCCTCTTTCAAGGATTTTGCTGCACTTGCTGAAGAAAATTGCAGGTTAAGAAGCTTGCTTCAGACTAGAATGCTAAGGAGCCTGAAAGGGCATCAAACCTTATGTGATGTGCTCAGGAAGTCTGTACTTCACAAAAGTCCTCAGAAGGAAGGATTAGGTTTCAAAAAGAAACTGAATGTGGATGGTTCATACTAGACTCCTAAACAATATCCTCATACTATGTGGATTCGAGCAAATAGTAAAACCCTCGAACCTGAAACTCTACCTGGTTATCTCTCGTCCATTTCTGTTGACACTAACGAGTCGACTGACTCAAATTACAAACTCTTTAAGAAACAGAATGGAAGGTTTTTGCTCGATATGTTGGAATTATGATGCGGAGAATCCCAAGGTCATCCCCATGGACCTACCTATGTCTCCCACGACACCACTTGGACCAATGACAAGAGCTCGAGTAAAGGCTATCGAAGATAAGGTGAACTCGCTCCTCTCCGAACTTTCACTTTCTACACACGAGACATGGATACTACCTCAGGAGGAGACCCTATGCATGATCAGGTACTTGGAGGAAGGCCATGGAGCTGCTACACCCAACGGACAAGATGGTGAGAACACCAAGTACAAGGAACAAGAAGAAAAGTAGCCCGGAAGTCACCAGCCGTCGGACGACTGACCCCGACCGGACGACCGACACCTGGAGCATTAGCCAACTGACCAAGTCCCAGCCAGAAGATGCTCCAGCGACCGGACATCCGACGCCAACCAGACGTCTGACACCTCCCAGCTCCCGGACAGCCGAGCAACACCGGACGGCTGACGCCACCACACCCGAGCCAAAACGTCGGAAGTATGGAAGCCTCCGGACGACCGACGCCTCGGACGTCTGACCCTGACCGGACAACCGACCAGGCCCCAACAGACCCAAAACATCGGATGACCGACCCTGGCCGGACGTCCGATCTCCCGGGAGCCTTCGGACGACCGATGATGGTCGGACGTCTGGCGCCTGTATGTCGCCCGTGTGTTGGGCCGAAGCCCACTTACCCTTTTGTGACTCTACACTATAAATAGACCTCCTCCTCCCTCTTTCTAGGGTTAGCATTGGTTTAGCTCATACTTGAGATAGAGCTTTGCTCATCCATACGGATGTACTCCACTGAGAGAGTACGCGACCTCTACGGAGAAGATCCACCTTGGATTCAAGACCCCATTCATGGGGTGACCCTCAAGGACTCCTCATGGAGATTAATTAGTTACCTCTTGTATCGTCCCTTGTTGGATCCGGATTGTGTATCTCTTTGTGTTTTGAGGATCTAGCATATGTGTGACCGAGTCTTGTTGGTTGAGTGATTTCTCTCGTGCTTTTCCCCTCGTGTTCTTCGTGTTCTTCGTAGGATCCCCTCCATTTCGTGAAAGATCGGGAATCTAGGGTTCTACCCTACATCATCTTGGTATCATGAGCCACGTTGATCACGTATTTGGAGCCCCTACCCTTTGTTTTCTAGCTTGATTTTGTTATGTTCTTCCCCAATTTTGAAAATCTCCACCAAAAATAGCCCCAATTTTTTTTGTGATTTGTTGGTGTGATGAAGTTTTGTTGGATTTGATCCATCAATTTGCTTTGCCATGAGTGGATCTAGCTTTCCCCCATCATCTCCACCATTTCCATCCATGAAATCGCTCGAATTTGACCAATTTTGCCATCTCCACCTCGAAAACCTGAGTTCATCCCGTGCCCGAAATCTCCTAGGCACCGGACGTCCGATCGTCTCTGGATGTCCGACGAGTACTGGATGGCCGACCACCATCGGACGTCCGACCTTCCCTGACGAAACTGAATTATTTTAGTTCTGCCACCACCACCTTTCCGCATCCACTTCCGCATACGCACTCCAAAACCACCACTGCTTACCCGCTACACACTCCGACACAATTTTGACACATTTGGTTTTGAGATTTGAGTTGTGGTTCATCATTTCCTAGGGTGTTTTGGCTAACTAGGAACAGTTCGACATCGACATCACCACCGCTCATTTTCATCATCGACATCAATCAGTCTTGCTTACAAACAACCAACATCACCGGTAACCTCTATATCATCTCGGTGTTGAGGTATATAATCATTCTTTCCATTGCATTGATAACCACCATAGCCCATTTTGCGTAACTTACCCATCGAGACTAGCCTTTGAGTATTGTCGACAACGTGACTTGTGCACATTAGCGATCATACTTCCCATAGCATACATACCATATAATCATGGTGCATATCTTAGTATCATATCTTGTGTCACAAGGTTGTCATAAGCATACACAATTGCTATCTTGGTTCATGAAGTTTTGCATGAGAAAAGAGCACAAAAGAGAAAGAGCCAACCAAGCTTTTAAGCAAGAGGGAAAGATAAGAAAAGAGCTTTTAATCAAGAACCGTAGCATCATACTACATTAAGATTGTCATACTCGATCATCTTGGATCATATCATCGGAATACCATACATATAGCATACTTGGGATAGAAGTTGTTGCATTTTTTTTGCTTAGTAGGTTGTCCACAAGTTTTGTATCCGCCTATTGTGCAATCGTGCTAGCGTCTCTCTAGTGGTTTGCAACAAGAGCATTTTCATGGATTCCACATTTTGGCTCATTCCTTGGTTGCACGACCCCATTTATCTTTCTGTGTGTGTTTCCGTGTACCATATCTTGCTATTGGTCTACTTGTTGCATTTGCAAATTTGTGAATCTTTTCCAATGTTATTGAGGCTCACTAACAATTGCATCAAATTTTGTGCCACCATCCTAACCGAGCTCCACCATAAGCTTTTATTTGTGTAGGTGTGAGAACCGACAAGAATTGGTACCAATTGTGCTATTTCCTTGTTACATATTTGAGTGATCATTGATCCATCTTCAACATCCGTCAAGGTACATTTGGTAGAAGTTCTTCTTTTTTCTCCCACTCACATATTTGTTTGGAATGATGGATAGACCAAGTACTTCTACCAACCCACTCTTCATTGATCAAGACGACGACATATCTTCCTACATCACAAAGAGCCACCTCTTTGGTGCACAACGAGCTTTGCATCAAGAACAACAAGCAATGAGCGACCGCATCGACAACCTCGCCACCGACTTGCGACTCTCTGAGCAACGTACAAGATACTACTTCGACAACAAACTCGACGAACAAAAACAAGAGAGAAACGCAAGAATGCACGTGATTCGTGACTTGTTGGTCAATCGCTCTTCTCCCTCTTCGTCCTACTCAAGATTGAGCCGCTCGAGTCGACACTCCGATGACACCATCTACGGCTCAAGTACTCCGACATCAAACACTCATTGACGAGCCGCGCGCCAAGACCATCAAGCAAACCGCAATCCTCTACACGGCAATCCTACACAAGAGCAATTCGACGAGCAAGCATATCGGCATCACCAAAACCAAGCTACTCTCGCACAAGCAGAAGAACGACAACGTCTACGCCAACATGAGGAAGAACGAGTGAGACAACACCAAGACGAACAAGATGCCGAGGCACAACATCAAGAGCAACTACGATGAGAAGCTCGAGCACTTGAGGTGCAACATGCCCTCAATGAAACAAGTCGCACCGTAGCCACACGCAACTGCCATAGGCGCGAGCAATAAGAAGCGCTTCTGAAAGGATCGAGAAGAGGTGTCTAGAGGGGGGGTTATTAGACACTAAGTGCCAAAAGTTGTAGTTTTTAATTTTCTTAAGTTTAAGTGGAGTTTAAGCACAAGTTTAACAAACACAATACATATCAAGCAAGCATGCAATGAGTATATGAGCAGCGGAAAGTAAAGCATGCAACTTGCAAGAATGTAAAGAGAAGGGTTTGGAGTATTCAAACGCAATTGGAGACACGGATGTTTTTGTCGTGGTTCCGATAGGTGGTGCTATCGTACATCCACGTTGATGGAGACTTCAACCCACGGAGGGTAACAGTTGCGCGAGTCCACGGAGGGCTCCATCCACGAAGGGTCCACGAAGAAGCAACCTTGTCTATTCCATCATGGCCGTCGCCCACGAAGGACTTGCCTCACTAGCAGTAGATCTTCACGAAGTAGGCGATCTCCTTGCCCTTATAAACTCCTTGGTTCAACTCCACAATCTTGTTGGAGGTTCCCAAGTTACACCTAGCCAATCTAGGAGACACCACTCTCCAAGAAGTAACAAATGGTGTGTTGATGATGAACTCCTTGCTCTTGTGCTTCAAATGATAGTCTCCCCAACACTCAACTCTCTTTCACAGGATTTGGATTTGGTGGAAAGAAGATTTGAGTGGAAAGCAACTTGGGGAAGGCTAGAGATCAAGATTCATATGGTTGGAATGGAATATTTTGACCTCAACACACGTGTAGGTGGTTCTCTCTTAGAAAATGTGTATTGGAAGTGTAGGTATGTTCTGATGGCTCTCTCCACGAATGAAGAGTGCGTGGAGGGGTATATATAGCCTCCACACAAAATCTAACCATTACACACAATTTGCCAAACTCGGTGGGACCAAATGGTTAAACTCGGTCGGACCGATTCAGCAAACCTAGTGACCGTTAGGATTTTCAGTGGGACTGAGATGCAACTCGGTAGGACCGATATGGTTAGGGTTAGGGCATAACGTAATCTCGGTGTGACCAATTACACAAACTCGGTGGGACCGATTTTGGTAATAAGCTAACCAGAGAGTTGGTCAGGCAAACTCGGTGAGACCGATTACACAAACTCGGTGGAACCGATTTTGGTAATAAGCTAACCAGAGGGTTTGCATTGTAATCTCGGTAGTACTGATCGCTCATCTCGGTAAGACCGAAACGTTACTAAGGGAAACAAAGAGATTACAATCCCATCTCGGTGAGACCGAGATCCCTATCGGTGAAACCGATTTGCTAGGGTTTGTGGCAGTGGCTATGACATCTGAAACTCGGTGGCGCCGGATAGATAGAATCGGTGGGGCCGAGTTTGACTTTTGGTTTAGGTCATATGTGGATGTGGGAAGGTAGTTGAGGGTTTTGGAGCATATCACTAAGCACTTTGAGCAAGCAAGCCATTAAGCAACACCTCATCCCCTCTTGATAGTATTGGCTTTTCCTATAGACTCAATGTGATCTTGGATCACTAAAATAGAAAATGTAGAGTCTTGATCTTGAAGCTTGAGCCAATCCTGTGTCCTTAGCATCTTGAAGGGGTTCCACATCCTCTAGTCCATGCCACTCCATTGTTGAACTTATCTGAAACATACTAGGTAAAAGTGTTAGTCCAACAAGAGATATGTTGACATTAATTACCAAAACCACCCAGGGAGCACTTGTGCTTTCAGCTTCGCGATGAAGTTCAAGAGAGGATCTATCAATCTCGAATGCATCATCAAGTTCCACAAGCTCCTCGACAAGAACCCCATGTTCACCAAGAACAACATGAGGTTGACAACCCTTCACGCCAAGAGCAACATGAGGTTGACAATCCTCCCTGACAAGAGCACCATGAGGTTGACAATCCTCCATGCCAAGGGCGTCATCACCCTAGACCCCAACACAATGAAGAGCAACTCTATGGCAAGCTCAAGTTCACCATGCCCAAGTTCACCAGAAGCAATGATCCCGAAGAGTACCTTTCATGGGCATTGAAGGTCGACAAGATCTTTCGTTTGCAGAACTATGAGGAAGAGAAGAAGATCGCCATGGCATCCCTTGAGTTCCAAGACTATGTCCTCATATGGTGGGAACAAGTCATTGAGCGACGAGAAGCAAGAGGTGAACCACCCATCACCACTTGGGATCTAATGAAGGATGTCATGAGATCACACTTCGTGCCAACATACTATAGTCGTGACCTCTTCAAGAAACTCCAACTCCTCAAGAAAGGAACAAAGAGCGTTGAAGAATACTACAAAGAAATGGAGATTGCCATGATAAGAGCCAATGTCATGGAAGATGATGAGCAAACTATGGCATGTTTCTTGAATGGACTCAATCACCCTATCAAGAAGATCGCCGACTTCCAACCATACTTGAACCTCATCGAGCTAGTGCACCAAGCTACCAAGGCGGAACGTCAAGTGCAAGATGACTTCAAGTATGCCAAATTCCCATCCAAGAGCTACGGCTTCTCCAACAACCAAGCTTCAATGACTCCAACACCTTCTACCTCAACCTAGCCATCTACAAGCAACAGCGACAAGTCAAGTTACAAGAAAACTTCGACAACCTCAAGTCGTCCTCCTACTACAAGCAACTTCAAGCCGAGAGCTTCATCATCATCTACTCCAACCGATGAGACCATCAAGACAAGTTCCTTCAAATGCTTCACTTGCGGCGACCGAGGCCACAAGTCCTTCGAGTGTACCAACAAGCGCACCATGATCCTCAATGACGACGGAACATATCACTCCATGAGTGAAGAGGAAATGGAAGCCCTTGAACAAGTGGCCATGCACCGACAAGTGAACAAAGATGAAGATGATCAAGTCTTCTGTGACGAAGATTCGAGCCCCGCTGAGGGAGTCCTGGATTAGGGGGTCTCCGGACAGCCGGACTATATCCTTTGGCGGACTGTTGGACTATGAAGATACAAGATTGAAGACTTCGTCCCGTGTCCAGATGGGACTCTACTTGGCGTGGAAGGCAAGCTAGGCAATACGGATATGCATATCTCCTCCTTTGTAACCAACCTTGTGTAACCCTAGCCTCCTCCGGTGTCTATATAAACCGGAGGGTTTTAGTCCGTAGGACAACATACAATCATACCATAGGCTAGCTTCTAGGGTTTAGCCTCTCTGATCTCGTGGTAGATCAACTCTTATACTACTCATATTATAAAAAATAATCAAGTAGGACGTAGGGTTTTACCTCCATCAAGAGGGCCCGAACTTGGGTAAAACATCGTGTCCCCTGCCTCCTGTTACCATCGGCCTTAGACACACAGCTCGGGACCCCCTATCCTGTTGGAAATATGCCCTAGAGGCAATAATAAATTAGTTATTATTATATTATATTTCATTGTTCATGATAATCGTTTATTATCCATGCTAGAATTGTATTGATAGGAAACTCAGATACATGTGTGGATACATAGACAACACCATGTCCCTAGTAAGCCTCTAGTTGACTAGCTCGTTGATCAATAGATGGTTACGGTTTCCTGACCATGGACATTGGATGTCGTTCATAACGGGATCACATCATTAGGAGAATGATGTGATGGACAAGACCCAATCCTAAGCCTAGCACAAGATCGTGTAGTTCGTATGCTAAAGCTTTTCTAATGTCAAGTATCATTTCCTTAGACCATGAGATTGTGCAACTCCCGGATACCGTATGAGTGCTTTGGGTGTGCCAAACGTCACAACGTAACTGGGTGGCTATAAAGGTGCACTACGGGTATCTCCGAAAGTGTCTGTTGGGTTGGCATGGATCAAGACTGGGATTTGTCACTCCGTGTAAACGGAGAGGTATCTCTGGGCCCACTCGGTAGGACATCATCATAATGTGCACAATGTGACCAAGGAGTTGATCACAGGATGATGTGTTACGGAACGAGTAAAGAGACTTGCCGGTAATGAGATTGAACAAGGTATCGGGATACCGACGATCGAATCTCGGGCAAGTATCGTACCGATAGACAAAGGGAATTATATACGAGATTGATTGAATCCTTGACATCGTGGTTCATCCGATGAGATCATCGTGGAGCATGTGGGAACCAACATGGGTATCCAGATCCCGCTGTTGGTTATTGACCGGAGAGTTGTCTCGGCCATGTCTGCATGACTCCCGAGCCCGTAGGGTCTACACACTTAAGGTTTGATGACGCTAGGGTTATAGGGAATAGATGTACGTGGTTACCGAATGTTGTTCGGAGTCCCGGATGAGATCCCGGACGTCACGAGGAGTTCCGGAATGGTCCGCAGGTAAAGATTTATATATGGGAAGTCATCATATGGTCACCGGAATAATTCGGGGGGTTACCGGTATTGTACCGGGACCACCGAAGGGGTTCCGGGGGTCCACCGGGAGGGTCCACCTGGACCTATGGGCTATGTGTGGAGAGGGACCAGCCCCTTAGTGGGCTAGGCGCCTCCCCCCTAGGGCCCATGCGCCTAGGGTTTGGGGGAACCCTAAAGGGGGGCGCCCCCTTGCCTTGGGGGGCAAGGCAACCCCCCTGGCCGCCGCCCCCTCCTTAGATTGGATCTGAGGGGGCCGGCCCCCACTCCCTTGCCCCTATATATATGTGGGGGTGGGAGGGCAGCCGCACCCAAGTTCTGGCGCAGCCCTCCCCCTCTCCCAAGTCCTCCTCCTCTCCCGCGGTGCTTGGCGAAGCCCTGCAGGATTGCCACGCTCCTCCTTCACCACCACACCGTCGTGCTGCTGCTGGATGGAGTCTTCCCCAACCTCTCCTTCTCCCCTTGCTGAATCAAGGCATGGGAGACGTCACCGGGCTGCATGTGTGTTGAACACGGAGGCGCCGTTGTTCGGCGCTTAGATCGGAATCAACCACGATCTGAATCTCTGCGAGTACGACTCCTTCATCCGCGTTCTTGCAACGCTTCCGCTTAGCGATCTACAAGGGTATGTAGATTCACTCCCCTTCCCCTCGTTGCTAGATTACTCCATAGATTGATCTTGGTGATGCGTAGAAAATTTTAAATTTCTGCTACGATCCCCAACAGTGGCATCATGAGCTAGGTCTATGCGTAGTTTCTATGCGCGAGTAGAACACAAGTTGTTGTGGGCGTCGATTTTGTCAATTTACTTGCCGTTACTAGTATTATCTTGATTCGGCGGTATCGTGTGATGAAGCGGCCAGGACCGACCTTACACGTACGCTTACGTGAGACTGGTTCCACCGACTAACATGCACTAGTTGCATAAGGTGGCTAGCGGGTGTCTGTCTCTCCCACTTTAGTCGGATCGGATTCGATGAAAAGGGTCCTTATGAAGGGTAAATAGAAATTGGCATATCACGTTGTGGTTTTGGCGTAGGTAAGAAATGTTCTTGCTAGAAACCTATAGCAGCCACGTAAAAATTTTCAACAACAATTAGAGGACGTCTAACTTGTTTTTGCAGCATATGCCTTGTGATGTGATATGGCTAAAAGGATGTGATGAATGATATATGTGATGTATGAGATTGATCATGTTCTTGTAATAGGAATCACGACTTGCATGTCGATGAGTAGAACAACCGACAAGAGCCATAGGAGTTGTCTTAATTTATTTATGACCCGCGTGTCAACTTAAACGTCATGTAATTACTTTACTTTATTGCTAAACCGTTAGCCATAGTAGTAGAAGTAATAGTTGACGAGACGACTTCATGAAGACACGATGATGGGGATCATGATGATGGAGATCATGGTGTCATGCCGGTGACGATGATGATCATGGCGCCCCGAAGATGGAGATAAAAAGGAGCAAAATGATATTGGCCATATCATGTCACTATTTGATTGCATGTGATGTTTATCATGTTTTTACATCTTATTTGCTTAGAACGACGGTAGCTTAAATAAGATGATCCCTTGCAATAATTTCAAGAATTGTGTTCCCCCTAACTGTGCACCGTTGCGAAGGTTCGTTGTTTCGAAGCACCACGTGATGATCGGGTGTGATAGATTCTAACGTTCAAATACAACGGGTGTAAGCCAGATTTACACACGCAATACACTTAGGTTGACTTGACGAGCCTAGCATGTACAGACATGGCCTCGGAACACGGAAGACCGAAAGGTCGAACATGAGTCGTATAGAAGATACGATCAACATGAAGATGTTCACCGATGATGACTAGTCCGTCTCACGTGATGATCGGACACGGCCTAGTTGACTCGGATCATGTATCACTTAGATGACTAGAGTGATGTCTATCTGAGTGGGAGTTCATTAAATAATTTGATTAGATGAACTTAATTATCATGAACATAATCTAAATTGTCTTTGCAAATATGTTGTAGATAAATAGCTCACATTGTAGCTCCCTGTTTCAATACGTTCCTAGAGAAAGACTAAGTAGAAAGATATTGTAAGCAATGATGCGGACTGGGTCCGTAGTCCGAGGAGTGTCCTCACTGCTACACAGAAGGCTTACATCTTTGATGCACCGCTCGATGTGCAAACCCCTACAACATCGTCTGTGGATGTTGTGAACACCTGACAGACACATCCTGATGACTACTTGATAGTTTAGTGCACCATACTTTACGGCTTAGAATCGGGATTCCAATGACGTTTTGAACGCCATAAGACATATGAGATGTTCCAAGAGCTGAAATTGGGATTTCAGGATCATGCCCGTGTTGGGAGGTATGAGACCTCTGACAAGTTCTTTTGCCAACAAGATGGAGGAGAATAGCTCAGCTAGTGAGCATGTGCTCAGAATGTCTTGGTGCTACAATCATTTAAATCAAGTGGGAGTTAAACTTCTAGATAAGATAGTGATTGATAGAGTTCTCGAGCCACTATCACTAAGCTACTAGATCTTCGTGATGAACTATGACATGCAAGGGATGGAGTTGATCCTGGAGCTGTTCGCGGTGCTTAAGACCGCAAAAGGTAGAAATCAAGAAGGAGCATCAAGTGTTGATGGTTTAACAAGACCACTGGTTTCAAGAAGGGCAAGGGCTAGAAGGGAAACTTCATGGATGGCAAACCAGTTGCCGCTCCAGTGAAGGAACCCAAGGTTGAACCCAAACCCGACACTAAGTGCTTCTATTGTAAGGGGAACGGTCACTGGTAGCGGAATTACCCCAAATGCATGGTAGATAAGAAGGCTGGCAACTTCAACAAAGCATATACGTGCTATTAATGTGTACCTCACTAGTACTCCTAGTAGCACCTGGGTATTGGATACCGGTTCAGTTACTATTATTGGTGACTTGAAGCAAAAGCTACGGACTAAACGGAGACTGGCTAAGGGTGAGGTGACGATGTGTGTTGGAAGTGTTTCCAAAGTTGATGAGATCACCATCGCACGCTCCATCTGCCTTTGGGATTAGTATTGAACCTAGATAAACGTTATCAGGTGTCTACGTTGAGCATGAATATGATTAGATCATGTTCATTGCAATATAGTTATTCATTTAAGTTAGAGAATAATGGTTATTCTGTTTACATGAATAATACCTTTCATGGTCATGCACCCTATGTGAATGGTTCATTGAATCTCGGTCGTGGTAATACACATGTTCACGCCAAAAGATGTAGAGTTAATAATGATAGCACCACTTTCTTGTGGCACTGCCGCTTAGGTCATATTGGCGTAAGATGCATGAAGAAACTCCATGTCGATGGATGTTTGGAGTCACTTGATTTTGAATCGCTTGACACATGCGAGCCATGCCTCATGGGCAGGATGACTAAGACCCTATTTTCAGGTAAAATAAAACGGGCAAGTGACTTGTTGGAAATCATACATGCTGATGCGTGTGATCCAATGAGAATTGAATCATGCGGTGGATATCGCTATTTTCTCATCTTCACTGACGATTTGAGTAGATATAGGTATATTTACTTAATGAAGCACAAGTCTGAAACTTTTGAAAGGTTCAAGCGATTTCAGAGTGAAGTTAAGAACCATCATAACAAGAAGATCAAATTCCTATGATCTGATCGATGAGAATTTCTGAGTTATGAGTTTGGCAATCACTTAAGACATTGCGGAATTGTTTCACAGTTGAAGCCACCTGGAACACCACTGGGTTATGGTGTGTCCGGACATCGTAATCGAACCTTATGAGATATGGTGCGATCTATGATGTCTCTTACCGATCTACCATTTCATTTTTGAGGTTATGCGTTAGAGACAGCTGCATTCACTTTAGATAGGACACCATCTAAGTCCGTTGAGACAACATCGTGTGAACATTGCTTTGGCAAGAAACCAAAGTTGTCGTTTCTTAATGTTTGGGGTTGCGATGCTTAAGGCTTCAGCCGGAGAAGCTCGAACCCAAAGCGGACAAACACATCTTCATAGGATACCCAAAGGTGATAGTTGGGTACACCTTCTATCTCAGATCCGAGGGCAAATTGTTTGTCGCTAAGAATGGGTCCTTTCTCGAGAAGGAGTTTCTCTCGAAAGAATTGAGTGGGAGGAAGATAGAACTTGATGAGGTTGTCGAACCTTTATTTCAACCAGAGAGTGATGCAACACAGAAAGATGTTTTCTATGGCGCCTACATCTGTTGAAAAGGAAGTTAATGATAGTAATCATGAAGCTTCGTATCAAGTTGCTATCGAACCTCATAGGTCGACAAGGATATGTACTACTCCTAAGTGGTACGGTAATCCTGTCTTAGATATCATGTTGTTGGACAACAATGAACCTACAGACTATGGAGAAGCGATGGTGGGCCCGTATTCCGACAAATGGTTAGAAGCCATGAAATCCAAGATAGGATCCATGTATCAAAACAAAGTATGGACTTTGGTGGACTTGCCCGATGATCGGCAAGCCATTGAGATAAATGGATCTTTAAGAAGAAGATGGACATGGGCGGTAATGTTACTGTCTATGAAGCTCGACTTGTGGGAAAGAGTCTTTTCACAAGTTCAAGGAGTTGACTACGATGAGAATTTCTCACCCGTAGCGATGCTTAAGTCCGTCGGAATCATGTTAGCATTAGCTGTATTTTTCGATTATGAAATCTGACAGATGGATGTCAAAACAAGTTTTCTTACCAGTTTTCATAAGAAAGAGTTGTATGTGATACAATCAAAGTTTTGTCGATCCTAAGGATGCTAAAAGGTATGCTTGCTCCAGCGATCCTTCTATGGACTAGAGCAAGCATCTTGGAGTCAGAATATATGCTTTGATGGAGTGATCAAAGCTTTTAGGTTTATACAATGTTTGCTAGAAACTTGTATTTACAAGAAAGTGAGTGGGAGCACTACAACATTCCTGATAAGTATATGTGGATGACATATTGTTGATCCGAAATAATGTAGAATTTCTGGAAAGCATAAACGGTTGTTTGAAGAGTGTTTTTCAAAGGAAGACCTGGATAAAGTTGCTTACATATTGGGCATCAAGATCTATAGAGATAGATCAAGACGCCTGATGATACTTTCAAAGAACTCACACCTTGACATGATTTTGAAGGAGTTCAAAATAGATCAGTCAAAGAAGGGGTTCTTACCTGAGTTGTAAGGTGTGAAGTTGAGTAAGACTCAAATATTGACCACGGCAGAAGAAAGAGGAAGGACGAAAGTCGTCCCCTATGCTTTTGTCCTAGGATCTATACGGTATGCCATGCTGAGTACCGCACCAGATGTGTGCCTTGCCACATGTCTGGCAAGAGGGTACAAAGGTGATCTAGGATTGGATCACCAGATAGCAGTCAAAATTATCCTTAGAGGAATAAGGAAATGTTTCTTGGTTATGGAGGTGATAAAGAGTTCGATGTAAAGAGTTATGTCGATGCAAGCTTAACACCTATCCGGATAGCTCTGAGTAGAGATACCGGATACGTGTAATGGAGAAAAAATTTGGAATAGCTCCAAGTGGAACGTGGTAGCAGCATCTACGATATGACATAAAGTGTTGTGAAATACATAGGGATCTGAATATTGCAGACCCGTTGACTACAACCTCTCTCACAAGCATAACATGATCAAACCCAGAACTCATTGAGTGTTAATCACATAGTGATGTGAACTAGATTATTGACTCTAGTAAACTCTTTGGATGTTGGTCACATGGCGATGTGACCTGCGACTGTTAATCACATGGCGATGTGAACTAGATTATTGACTCTAGTGCAAGTGGGAGACTATTGGAAATATGCCCTAGAGGCAATAATAAATTAGTTATTATTATATTATATTTCATTGTTCATGATAATCGTTCATTATCCATGCTAGAATTGTATTGATAGGAAACTCAGATACATGTGTGGATACATAGACAACAACATGTCCCTAGTAAGCCTCTAGTTGACTAGCTCGTTGGTCAATAGATGGTTACGGTTTCCTGACCATGGACATTGGATGTCGTTCATAACGGGATCACATCATTAGGAGAATGATGTGATGGACAAGACCCAATCCTAATCCTAGCACAAGATCGTGTAGTTTGTATGCTAAAGCTTTTCTAATGTCAAGTATCATTTCCTTAGACCATGAGATTATGCAACTCTCGGATACCGTAGGAGTGCTTTGGGTGTGCCAAACGTCACAACGTAACTGGGTGGCTATAAAGGTGCACTACGGGTATCTCCGAAAGTGTCTATTGGGTTGGCACGAATCGAGACTGGGATTTGTCACTCCGTGTAAATGGAGAGGTATCTCTGGGCCCACTCGGTAGGACATCATCATAATGTGCACAATGTGACCAAGGAGTTGATCACAGGATGATGTGTTATGGAACGAGTAAAGAGACTTGCCAGTAATGAGATTGAACAAGGTATCGGGATACCGATGATCGAATCTCGGGTAAGTATCGTACCGATAGACAAAGGGAATTGTATACGGGATTGATTGAATCCTTGACATCATGGTTCATCCGATGAGATCATCGTGGAGCATGTGGGAACCAACATGGGTATCCAGATCCCGCTGTTGGTTATTGACCGGAGAGTTGTCTCGGCCATGTCTGCATGACTCCCGAGCCCGTAGGGTCTAGACACTTAAGGTTCAATGACGCTAGGGTTATAGGGAATAGATGTACGTGGTTAACGAATGTTGTTCGAAGTCCCGGATGAGATCCTGGACGTCATGAGGAGTTCCGTAATGGTCCATAGGTAAAGATTTATATATGGGAAGTCATCATACGGTCACCGGAATAATTCGGGGGGTTACCGGTATTGTACCGGGACCACCGAAGGGGTTTCGGGGGTCCACCGGGAGGGTCCACCTGGCCCTATGGGCTGTGTGTGGAAGGGACCAGCCCCTTAGTGGGCTAGGCGCCTCCCCCCTAGGGCCCATGCACCTAGGGTTTGGGGGGAACCCTAAAGGGGGGCGCCCCCTTGCCTTGGGGGGCAAGGCAACCCCCCTGGCCGCCGCCCCCTCCTCAGATTGGATCTGAGGGGGCCGCCCCCCCTCTCCCTTGCCCCTATATATATGTGGGGGTGGGAGGGCAGCCGCACCCAACTTTTGGCACAGCCCTCCCCCTCTCCCAAGTCCTCCTCCTCTCCCGCGGTGCTTGGCGAAGCCCTGCAGGATTGCCATGCTCCTCCTTGACCACCACGCCATCGTGCTGCTGCTGGATGGAGTCTTCCCCAACCTCTCCTTCTCCCCTTGCTGGATCAAGGCATGGGAGACGTCACCGGGCTGCACGTGTGTTGAACGTGGAGGCACCGTTGTTCGGCGCTTAGATCAGAATCAACCGCGATCTGAATAGCTGCGAGTACGACTCCTTCATCCGCATTCTTGCAATGCTTCCACTTAGCGATCTACAAGGGTATGTAGATGCACTCCCCTTCCCCTCGTTGCTAGATTACTCCATAGATTGATCTTGGTGATGCGTAGAAAATTTTAAATTTCTGCTACGATCCCCAACATACCCGAGATCTGCCGGTTTTGACACCGACATTGGTGCTTTCATTGAGAGTTCCTCTGTGTCGTCATCGATAGCGATGCAGTCCAGGGTGAGACTTTTCTCCCCGGACAGATCTTTGTATTCGGCGGCTTCGCACTGCGGGCCAACTCGCTTGGCCATCTGGAGCAGATCGAGAGTTATGCCCCTGGCCACCAGGTCAGGTTTGGAAGCTTAAACTACACGGCCGACATCCGTGGAGACTTGATCTTCGACGGATTCGAGCCCCTGCCGAGTGCGCCGCACGGTCACGATGAGCATGATTTAGCTCTACCATCGGACAGTGTTCAAGAGACCGCACCAGCAACCGCTCCGACCCCCAATTCGGAGCCAATTGCGCCATCCATGGACGGGTGGATAGACCCCGCCACGGAGGCTGCACTCTCATCGGCGATCGAGCCGAATATTGACCTTACCCTTCACGGGAGCCGTGACGCCGAACTGCCGGATTCTTCCCCGGCCACGGACTCCGAACCGCCTGCGACTGTGCCTATCAAATCTGACTGGGCGCCGATCATGGAGTTCACCTTCGCGGATATCTTTCAGCACTCGCCCTTCGGCGACATAGTGAACTCATTAAGGTCTCTCTCCCTGTCAGGAGAGTCCTGGCCGAACTATGTTCGGCAGGATTGGGATGCGGATGACGAAGAAATTCGCCGCCCACCCACCACCCACTTAGTAGCCACTGTTGACAATTTGATCGACATGCTCGACTTCGACTCCGAAGACATCGAGGGTATGGACGACGACGCGGGAGACAAAGAGGAACCACTGCCCACAGGGCACTGGACGCCCACTTTATCATATGATGTATACATGGTGGACACACCCAAAGAAAATGATGACGAGGAACGGAAGGACGCAGCGAAGGGTTGTTCCCTCGAGAAGCAGTCAAAGCGGCGGCGTAAGCGCCACTCCAAATCCCGCCTCAGCAGAAGCAGCGATCATATAAACCCAATGATAGAGCAAGGCGAGCCAGTGGACGACAAACATGGCATTGAACCGTCGTCCGACCACGGCAACACGGAGAATCAAACCGAACAACCCGACTCTGTCGAAGATAACAGTCCGGATAACATTACACCGGACAGGCACCCGGAGCAATAGAATACCCATAAAAGGCTTGTTGCCACTGCGAGGAGTCTGAAAAAGCAGAAGCAAAGGCTCCGGACTGCACAAGACACACTCAGAATCATATGGAGTGAAGTACTCAACACTGCAACGAAGTACGGCGGTAATCGCCATACCAAGAGCTACCCGAAGCGAAAGCTGCTACCTGAATTCTATGAGGAGGCCTTAGATCCCCCGCAATCCAAAAACAAAACGGCCATCTGGTTAGATAGACGTCCTTGTGGCCAACATAGAGCGGCAAATGACGCTGCACATAAGCCAGTACGCGACCCATATGAGGGCTCGCATCAAAAGTACGGCGCAACCAGATCCATCTACGGGACACACAACCGTGCTCCAGCATGCAATGCAACAGAACAAACATCCCAACACCACGGTACACCCAAATACAGGGGTGCCGCACACCCCATATGTTTTCACCGATGAGGTGCTGGACCATGAATTTCCAGAGGCATTCAAACCCGTAAACATAGAGGCGTACGACGGAACGACAGACCCTGGGGTCTGGATTGAGGACTACATCCTCCATATCCACATGGCTCGAGGAGACGATCTCCACGCCATCAAGTACTTACCCCTCAAGCTCAAAGGGCCAGCTCGGCACTGGCTTAAAAGCCTCCCCAAAGCTCCATTGGAAGCTGGGAAGAGCTCGAAGACGCTTTTCGGGCAAATTTTCAAGGGACCTACGTCCGACCACCGGATGCAGACGATTTAAGTCATATAACTCAACAGCTCGGAGAGTCCGCCCGAAAGCTTTGGAACATGTTTCTCACTAAAAAGAACCAAATAGTCGACTGTCCGGACGCCGAAGCCTTAGCAGCTTTCAAGCACAGCGTTCGAGATGAATGGCTCACCAGACACCTCGGCCAAGAAAAGCCGAGAACAATGGTAGCACTAACAAGCCTCATGACCCGCTTTTGCGCGGGCGAGGACAGCTGGTTAGCCCGGTGCAGCACTAGCGACCCAAGTACATCCAAAGTCAGGGACGAAAACGGGAAACCATGACGCAGTAAAAACAAGCGCCGAAATAAAGAAGACAGCCCGAAGAGCACGGCGGTAAACGCCGGATTCAGAAGCTCTCGGCCAGGTCAGCAAAAGCTGCCCTCCAAGGCAACAGAGACGAATTGTCCAGCCTAAACAAGATTTTGGACAAAATATGTCAGATCCACAGCACCCCCGATAAACCTGCAAATCATACCCATAGAGAATGTTGGGTCTTCAAGCAGTCCGGCAAGCTCAAGCCGAACACAAGGGGCAGGATACACCAAGCGAAGACGAGGAAGAGCCTCGCAAGCAAAGCGCTGGGGAACAAAAGAAATTCCCACCATAAGTTAAAACAGTAAACGTGTTACACGTGACAAAGGGGAGAAACAAAGCGGCACTCCTAGAGACACATGTCCCAGGGCCTATCACAGTGGAGTTCTGCCACTGGTCGTCCCAACCGATCACCTTCGACCATCGGGATTACTCGGCAAGTATCCGGCATGCAAGATGGGATGCCTTGGTGTTAGACCCGATAATTGACGGATACCACTTCACACGAGTCCTGATGGACGGCGACAGTAGTTTAAACCTGATATATCAGGACACAGTCCGCAAAATGGGGATAGACCCAACAAAAATTAGCCATAGCAATACTACCTTTAAAGGAGTAATGCCAGGCCCAGAATCCCATTGCACGGTCTCCCTGCTACTAGAGGTTATATTCGGCTTCCCCGATAACTTCCGCAGCGAAAATTTAACCTTCCACATTGCTCCGTTCCGAAGTGGCTATCAAGCACTACTCGGTCGCGAAGCTTTTGCTCGCTTTAACGCAATACCGCATTACGCTTCCCTCATGCTTAAGATGCCCGGTCCACGTGGCATCATTACAGTAAATGGAAATATTGAGTGCTCCTTGTGCGCGGAAGACCGTGCGGCTGCCTTGGCAGCCGCACACTAAACGGCCTCACCAACTAAAACATCTGACAGGTCGTTAAGACCACGGACACGGTTGGACGAGTCCGGCATAACTATATGTAATTGATACAGGTTTGATGGCTATACCCCTATTACAATACAAGGGGCTTAACGCGCGCGCTCAAGTGGCAATCAGGCTCAACTTTACTCATTTTGAACTATATATTGTTTATTTAGTATAACTTACCTTTTGCACGGCAACTTTTCAATTAAGTTCCTCTCTTTTTCAGATGACCATCGTGCTACACCCGTCCAGAATACGGCACAACGGAGACATAGGCGCAGACGTGCAGCAGGGACCCGTTCCAAGGATTCTTTTTAGATTAAGACCCTGCGTAAACCTTTTTTACTATCTCTTGTTGATACACATCCCTCGGATTCTCAGTACAATTGAGAAGGATGCTGAAGTATTGGCATGTGGCCACGTCAGAATATTGCACGTACCTGGACACCAGGGGCTTATTACAAAGGGCACTGTTTAGGCCCGGTTTACATCATAAAGACCGAATACCTTAGGGAGTGTTCGGCGTCGCGAGTTTGGCCTTATATGCATCAGCTCCGAATCATGTCTTTGGTCAAATGTTTGGTTTACCCGGCTCCTGTGTTTTGCTGCCTTATGTTCCGCTCTATCGGCTAAGGTGGCACCAGGAGAACTACTGCGATTGTGCCCTGGTTCATCCAGACGAGCACCTCAGTAGAGAAAGCCGAAAACTGACTGTCATGATATAGCGTGAGACTGGTCAACCACTCGATGACCTAGCGGAATCTTCGGGATTCCTCCGCCTTAAGGAAGGGCCGTTTCCCGGCCAGGCATGTACGCGCCCCGAATCCGGATGAGCGCGGAGCCACCAGGGGCTATATAGTAGCCCCACTGTCAAACTCCTCTGGCTAAGTGAAAGTGTTAAAGCATTATAGTCCGGTTGCCTCGTTCGCTGTGCTATCACCTCCTTAATGGACCAAGGCGTTGGATCAAGTGTGAACATGCGTCTTCTGCGAACACCCCCGCATTATATGCGTGGGGACTGAAGCCGACGACTGCCATCTTTCAGGTTATATACATATATACATAAACAGCCGCACAGGAGGCATCATAGCACTTTCGGGCAAAATTATAAATACAGCCTTGATAAATTCAATAAAACATTGTTTGTACAATGGGACTACATGTCACTGGAAAATAATATTCTTCGAGCACTGCGCCTCTATCGAACAAGCGCCTTCAAGGACTTCTTCAAAGTAGTGCTCGGCAGCCACTCGGCCTATGGCCGAACCCTATGCCGCAACAGTGGTGGACTCCATCTCCGCCCAGTATGTTTTGACACGGTCAAGGGCCATCCGCGCACCTTCTATGCACGCTGATCTCTTTACAACATCGATGCATGGCACAGCTTCAAGGAATTGTTGCACTAAGCTAAAGTAGCTACTCGGCCTTGGACCTCCCGGCCACAGGTGATCCACAACGAACCTCATGGCAAGTCCGGATAACCTATGGAGCTTGGCCCAACCGGTCAATCGCTCATTCAGCAGTAGCAGATGGACTGAAGCGTGAAACTATGACCAAAACAGCTTCTCCACTTCGGGACCTTTCTGATCCTTGGAGTACTCGGCGGCATCAGCAGCGCTGGCAGCCAAATCCTTGTACGCGTCCGCCGAACTCCATAGCCGGTCCAGAGGAGCATACTTCGGATCTCCGAACTTAGTCCGCAACAAGAAGGGCTTCCCAGACACGATATCTGTAGCTTGATTCAGTTCCTCCTTCGTCGCTCTAATTTTAGAGCGGGCTTCCTTGGCAGCCACCCGGGCCTTCTCTAGGTCCGTCGCTTTCGCCCGGTTTTCCTCTTCAAGAAGCCGGTAACGGTCAGCAGCATCTTTTAACTCCACGGCCATCTTGGCAATTTTTTCTTTGCTCTCGCAATGTGCGGCCTATTCGGCCCTTAACTCTTCGACCGCCTGTAAAGCGACCGCATTGCTACTCCTTGCTTGCTGTGACGCCCGGATAATTACGCTACAGTAATCCCTGTTAATGATGCCATGTCACCACAATTACTGTTGCTGATCTCGCGTTAGTTCAAAACCGATTCAAATTAAAAATTCAAAATCAAGCAAACAATAGAAGCTTTCCAATATTAAAACTAAAATGTTCAATAAATAGTAGATAAATCAGAGGCTAGGATAAAATTGTAAACAACATTATTGAAATTTGATAAGTCATTTAAACAACCTCAAACAGTGGTTGAATACATTATTTAATAACCTTTTAATTAATCTATATCTAATATGAAATAGTATTTCACCCAAACTAGTTTTTGGTGCTAAGATCTAATGCACTGCAATTTATGAGCTAGCTCCCATATTTATAAAAAAATTCAATTAGGTGCTAAACATTTTTTTTGAAAAAACAGAAAAGGATAAATAAAAAAAAGAAAAGAAAACAGAGAACCCCCCCCCCACCCCCCTGGGCCACAGCCCAGTTGGCCTAGCGACCCGGTCGGCCCAGCCGCCCCTCTCTGGCCTACTTAGGCCTCCCCCACCAAACCCTAGCCCACACCCCACTACCCCGATCCCCTCTCTCTCTCTCGCTCGGTTCCTCTCCCCCCCACGACCCGATCTGGATCAGGCAACTGCCCCGACCCCATCTCCCCACATCGCCAGCGCCCCGACCCCGTCGCCGGACTACCCCACCGCTGCACCCACCTCCGCCACCACTGCCGTGGCGACACCCTCCCCCATCGGTGCCCCGCTGACCCGACTGGGTCCGCCGCTGCTCCTCGCGGCGCCGACGAGCACACCTGTGCCCAAGGGCTGCCACCTTCGCCCCGCAACTTCACCGTCCTCGCGCCGCACCTGCAGCACCACCGTCGCCGCCGGGATCACTCGCCGTCCTCTCCATCCTCGACCTCATCCCCGCCGTCGCTGGACTCCGCCGCCTCAACCTCCATCGAGCCCGCTGCCTTGGACCCTACTCCCCGCCGGTGAGGCCACCTTCGGCCTCCACTCCCTCCTCTCTTCGCCGTGCACGCACGCTCACCGCCCCACCGTAGCTGTCCCGCGCCCGCGCCTGCGGTCACCCCCGACGCCGTGCGCGCCTGTTGGCCGCCCACTGCCCCGACCCCAAACGGGCAGCCCCGCTCCCGCAGCCCCGTTAGCCCGCTCCAGTGGCCAGATGTGCCACTGCCAGCGGGGCCCCACGCCCCCATTAAAAAAAAGGAATTAGAAAATTAATTAGAAAAATAAATAATAAATAAAAATAGAAATGAATTTAATTGATTAATTAACTAAATTAATTAAGTTAATTAATCATGTTTAATTAAGCTAATTAACTAGTTAGTTTAATTAAATAGTACTTAGTTTAACTAAGACCTAATTAACCTAAACAGGGTATGACAGGTGGGTCCCACTGGACCCACATGTCAGTTTGACCCAGTCAACTCAGTTGACTGCTGACGTCAGCATGACATCATGCTGATGTCATTAATTCATTTTCGAATTAATTTAAATAAATAATTAAAATCAGAAAATGATTTAAATCTTTAGAAAATCATATCTTTTAATCTGTAATTCGGATGAAAATACTTTCTACATGAAAGTTGCTCAGAACGACGAGTCGAATTTGATTACGCATCCCGTTTATCCGCCACGCATCCCTAGCATAGCGAACACGTAACTTTCCCCCTCCGGCTCCTCTGTCCGAAAACGCGAAACACAGGGGATACTTTCCCAGATGTCATCCCCCTTCACCGGTATCACCTACTACCGCGTTAGGGCACCTCTAAGCCGTTACTTGTCATGTCATACATCACTATGCATATGCTTGCATTATATTTATTGTTTCTTCCCCCTCCTCTCTCGCTAGACACCGAGACCGACGCCGCTGCTACCCAGTACGACTACGGAGTTGACGACCCCTCTCTCTTGCCAGAGCAACCAGGCAAGCCCCCCCTTTGATCACCAGATATCGCCTACTCTTCTCTATACTGCTTGCATTAGAGTAGTGTAGCATGTTACTGCT
This sequence comes from Triticum urartu, assembly GCF_003073215.2. NCBI lineage: Eukaryota > Viridiplantae > Streptophyta > Magnoliopsida > Poales > Poaceae > Triticum > Triticum urartu. The sequence continues at coordinate 632,518,356 of NC_053026.1, forward strand.
TCCCGTTAATCCTATCCTGATGCATAGCCTGTCCTTGCTACTACTGTTGATACCTTTACCTGCAATCCTACATGCTTAGTATAGGATGCTAGTATTTCCATCTGTGGCCCTACATTCTTGTCCGTCTGCTGTGCTATACTATCGGGCCGTGATCACTCGGGAGGTGATCACGGGTATATACTATATACTTTATACAGGATACATGTGGTGACTAAAGACGGGTCGGCTTGAGGAGCACCCGCGAGTGGATCTTTGAGGCGGAGCGACAGGGCAGGTTCAGACCACCTAGGAGAGAGGTGGGCCTGGCCCTGGTCAGCGTTCGCGGATACTTAACACGCTTAACGAGATCTGGGTATTTGATCTGAGTCTGGCCATTTGGTCTATACGCACTAACCATCTACGCGGGAGTAGTTATGGGTATCCCGGCGTCGTGGTATCAGCCGAAGCCTTCATGACGTCAGCGACTGAGCGGCGCGCGCCGGATTGGAACGTAAGCCTGCTCTTGTATTAAGGGGGCTAGTTCTGCTTCCGGCCGCGTTCGCAACGTGCAGGTGTGCTAAGGGCGATGGGCCCAGACCCCTGTGCGCTTAGGTTTAGACCGGCGTGCTGACCTCTCTGTTGTGCCTAGGTGGGGCTGCGACGTGTTGATCTTCCGAGGCCGGGCATGACCCAGGAAAGTGTGTCCGGCCAAATGGGATCGAGCGTGTTGGGGTATGTGGTGCACCCCTGCAGGGAATTTAATCTATTCGAATAGCCGTGATCTTCGGTAACAGGACGATTTGGAGTTGTACCTTGACCTTATGACAACTAGAACCGGATATTAAATAAAACACACCCTTCCAAGTGCCAGATACAACCGGTGATTGCTCTCTCACAGGGCGACGAGGGGAGGATCATCGGTTAGGGTTATGCTATGCGATGCTACTTGGAGATCTTCAGTCTACTCTCTTCTACATGCTGCAAGACGGAGGCTGCCAGAAGCGTAGTCTTCGAAAGGACTAGCTATCCCCCTCTTATTCCGGCTTTCTGCAGTCCAGTCCACATATGATACCCTTATCCCATTTGATACCAATGCATACATATGTAGTATAGCTCCTTGCTTGCGAGTACTTTGGATGAGTACTCACGGTTGCTTTCTCCCTCTTTCCCCCCTATCCCTTCTACCTGGTTGTCGCAACCAGTTGTTGGAGCCCAGGAGCCAGACGCCACCTTCGACGACGACTCCTACTACACCGGAGGTGCCTACTACTACGTGATGCCCGCTGACGACGACCAGGAGTAGTTAGGAGGATCCCAGGCAGGAGGCCTGCGTCTCTTTCGATCTGTATCCCAGTTTGTGCTAGCCTTCTTAAGGCAGACTTGTTTAACTTATGTCTGTACTCAGATATTGTTGCTTCCGCTGGCTCGTCTATGATCGAGCTCTTGTATTCGAGCCCTCGAGGCCCCTGGCTTGTAATATGATGCTTGTATGACTTATTTTATTTGTAGAGTTGTGTTGTGATATCTTCCCGTGAGTCCCTGATCTTGATCGTACACGTTTGCGTGTATGATTAGTGTATGATTAAATCGGGGGCGTCACACTTGCTCCTTGGCTCGGGCAAGCTCCGCCCGAAGGGTCTCCACGGTGGTCGCTCCATCTGCAGTCACAACATATTAAAGATACTGGCATCAGGCTGCTCTTATTATGTGACAATCGCCAGAAAAATCAATGACCCTGCGCCTCGTCAAGCCGCTTGTTGACAAGCACGATGTCGGCATCTGCCGTATCCAGCTGTTGCTTTAGTTCGGCATACCCATCAGTCCGGCTAGCCACCGGAGCCTCCACCACCTGCACATAAAGGCAGTCTGGTTATTACCTGGGACTATGATCCTCTGTTTGCCGCCGTTTTCGACGACAACCAGAGTCTCAGGGGCTACTATGTACACAGGGCACATCTAAAAATATGCGGTACTTTCAAAAATGTACATCATTTCACGTACCTCAAACCCGTCAGTAGACTCATAAAGGCTTCATGCAGCCCGCTTTCGGCGGACGAAATCCTTTCAATCACCGTACTCATCAATGTGCGATGCTCTTCCGAGATAGCCGCTTTCTCCAGCAGATCCCTCCGTACATCCGACCGCACACCAGACGGTGCCGGACTCGTTCGATTGCTCTCTTCGAGAGCCGGATACTGAGGACTTCGGGTGGCCATAGGATTACCTTCTGGCCTTGCCGGATCAGGAGAAGCCCTCCGCGACGACACCTCGAGGTCGCTCGCTTCGTAAGGCGGTGTGGCAAGGGGAGGCGTTTCGCTCTCCATCATCTCCGGAAGAAGATCCCCCAAAGACGAGCTTTGCTGAGAAGGGCTAAGATCCGAACTGCAAGATAAATGCTTCGATTATTTTCCTCAGAAATAGAGCAAGATATTTTCGTTATTGAATACCCTTTTACTTACAGCTCGGTAGAGGGCTGATCCCCGCGCGGACATTGTGCGGCAAGAGTACCCTCCGAGGCAGGTCCCTTTGGCGGAGATTTCTTCTCCCGTTTGGAAACCTTAGTTTCCAGATCTTCAGAGGTGGACCTCTTCCTTCCCCGGGGAGAGAGAATGTCAGATTCTCCCCCTTGGTTATCCTCCCTCGCGGAGGCGCTCATTCCCTCGATTGGAATAGGTAGCGATGGAGGCCCGCTTTCGCCCTCTTTATTCCCCCCTTCATCTTCCTTTGAGGGCACTAGACAAGGTGCTGGCTCGAGCATCTTTTCCAGCACCGGATTGTCCAAGCCTTCAGGAAGGGGGGCCGAACACTGGATCATCTTCGCCTTTGTTATCCAGTCCTGGTCAAAGAGCAATTCTTTAGAATGGTGTCATGATAACTAAAAGGACAGTGTGTTCGGCCATGGGATTACTTACTTGGGGAGCGGGGCGGTTGCAGCTCAGGCCCATGTCCTCGGTAGTGTCCGGACACTCTATTTGGGGTCCGAAGAACGATTTGTACATCTCCTTGTGCGTCATGCCAAGGAAATTCTGAATAGTGCATGGTCCCTCCGGGTTGAATTCCCACATGCGGAGGGGCCGGAGTTTGCAAGGTTGGACTCGATGAACCAACATAACTTGCATTACCATAACCAGACTGAAATCTCCCTTGAAGAGATCTCGGATACGGCTCTGCAGTATTGGCACGTCCTTGGCTGGACCCCAGTTCAGCCCCCTGCTGATCCATGACATCAGTTGTGGTGGAGGGCCCGAGCGAAAGGTGGGGGCAGCTGCCCACTTGGCACTTCGGGGAGCTGTGACGTAAAACCACTCCCGTTGCCACAATCCGGACACCTTTGGAAAGGAACCCTTTGGCCATGGAGCGTCAGCAATTTTGCTTATTAGAGCACCTCCACACGCTGCGTACTACCCCTCGACCATCTTTGGCTTCACATCAAAGGTCTTGAGCCATAGGCCGAAGTGAGGGGTAATGCGGAGGAAGGCCTCACAAACGACAATAAATGACAAGATGTGAAAAGGGAATCCGGGGCCAGATCGTGAAAATCCAGCCCGTAATAGAACATGAGACCTGTCGGTGTCTAAACCGGCGGATCTCGGGTAGGGGGTCCCGAACTGTGCGTCTAGGCGGATGGTAACAGGAGACAAGGGACACAATGTTTTTACCCAGGTTCGTGCCCTCTCGATGGAGGTAAAACCCTACTCCTGCTTGATTAATATTGATGATATGGGTAGTACAAGAGTAGATCTACCACGAGATCAAAGAGGCTAAACCCTAGAAGCTAGCCTATGGTATGATTGTTGTTCGTCCTATGGACTAAAACCCTCCGGTTTATATAGACACCGGAGAGGGCTAGGGTTACATAGAGTCAGTTATAATGGGAGGAGATCTACATATCCGTATTGCCAAGCTTGCCTGCCACGCCAAGGAAAGTCCCATCCAGACACGGGATGAAGTCTTCAATATTGTATCTTCATAGTCCAAGAGTCCGGCCAAAGGTTATAGTTCGGCTATCCGGACACCCCTTAATCCAGGACTCCCTTAGTAACCCCTGAACCAGGCTTCAATGACGACGAGTCTGGTGCACAGATTGTCTTCGGCATTGCAAGGCGGGTTCCTCGTCCGAATACTTCATAGAAGATTTTGAACACAAGGATAGTGTCCGACTCTGCAAAATAAGTTCCACATACTGCCATAGAGAGAATAATATTTACACAAGTCTAATCTACTGACGTATTTCGTAGCGTGTCATCATGCCACAGCCAAGCCTTTATTTGAACCGTTTTTACTGTCCCACCTCAGCACGTTTTGCGAGGCAGTTTCCTTGGCACGTCTTGTCGAAGCAGAGATCGTGTCCCCTTTATTTACGGGATTCTCATCAATACGGACATGGGTAACCCAATCGTGCCCGTTGGTGTGTCTCCTCGATCAAAGGCGAGTCCCAAACGGTCACGGGGAGGGCTCTTGGTATTCAACCTCTTATAAAGAGACCAAGGCCTTACTCCTTTCTTTTGATCTCAATCGAATTCGCCCTTCGCCTCGAGTTCCAATACCCAAGGCCCCAGATTTCAGGCGCTTCGGACCTTTGACGATGTCCGGCTCCGACCTTCGAGGCCGATGGACGCCTTCCTCCGTCATGGAGGAAGACGTGCTAAAGCTGAGAGAGGCCAGGTTTTTGACCGACAAAATCTCGCATAGGCTGCCTGCTCACGGGCAGGTTATTCCTACTCCCAAGCCTGGTGAGAGCGTGGTGTTCGTGTCTCACTTCCTCCTAGGGCTAGGCTTCGCGACGGATCCCTTCATGAGGGGGCTCATGTTTTATTATGGGCTGGAATTTGACGACTTAGCCCCGGAGTCCATCCTTCACATCTCATCGTTCATTGTTGTGTGCGAAGGCTTCCTCCGTATTACTCCTCACTTCGGACTGTGGCTTAAGACCTTTAAAGTAGAGCCGAAGATGATTGAGGGACAGCACGCAGAGTGCGGAGGCGCTGTTATAAGCAAGAATGCTGACGCTCCATGGCCCGAGGGATCTTTTTAAGAGGAGTTCATCTTATGGCAATAAGAGTGGTTTTATATCACAGCTCCTAGGAGCACCAAGTGGGTGGCGCTGCCTGCTTTCTGCTCGGGTCCCCCGCCACAACTGGCGTCATGGGTCAATAAGGGGCTGGACTAGGGGTCGGCAAAGGACGTGCCCCCTGTTGCAGGGCCGCATCCGAGATGTCCTAGAAAGAGACATCAGTCTGGTCGTGCTGACATAGGTTATGTTAATTCGCCGAGTTCTGCCCTGCAAACGTCGCCCCCTCTGCCTGTGGGAGTTCAACCCGGAGGGACCACGAGTTCTCCAACATTTTCTTGGCATGACGCCCGCGGAGATGTACAAATTGTTCTTCGGACCACAAGTAGTGTGTCCGGATTCTACGGAGGACGCAGGTCTGAGCTGCAATCGTCCGAATACTCAAGTAAGTAGCCTTGTGCCCGGACACACCATCCGTTCATTTATCACAACATCACCCTTAAAAGAGGTGTCTTTGAAACAGGAGTGGGTAGCGAAGGCGAAGTTAATCAGGTGTCCGGCCCCCCTTCCCAAGACCTCACTGGATCCCGTGTTAACCAGGATGCTGGAGATCGTGCCTTCGAAAGAAAGCGAAGGGGGGGACAACGAAGCTGCTGCCTCCCCGAACGAGGCTGTCTGGAAAGGAGGAATCGAAAATTCCTCTAGTCAGGGGAGGAAGAGGACTGCCTCTGCAGACCCGGAGTCCATGATCTCAAAGCGGGGGAAGAAATCTTCGCTAGAGGGTCCTGTGCCGGGGGATGCCTCGGCCGTACTATGCCCTCAAGGGGATCAGCCCTCCACCGAGCCGTAAGTAGAGAGGGGAGGTTTAAAATGAGAGAAATCCTTGTTTTATTTCTGAGGAAAATAACCAAAATTTTACCTTGTAGTTCGGATCTCAGCCCTTCTCAGCAGAGCTCATCTTCAGGGGATCTTCTTCGGGAGATGATGGAGAGCGGAACGCCTCCCCCTGCCGTACCGCCTTACGAGGCAGGCGATCCTGAGGTATCGTCGCGGAGGGTTTCTCCGAATCCGGCGGGGCCGGAAGGCAGTCATATGGCCCCCCAAGGCCATCCGTGTCCGGTCTTTGAAAAAGGCCATCAAACAAGTCCGACACCACCTGGTGCTTGGTCGGATGAACTGAAGGATCTGTTAGGGCGAGCGTCTATCTCAGAGGAACACCGTACGTTGATGGGTACGGTAATTGAAAGGATTTCGTCCGCTGAAAGTGGGTTGCACGAGGCCTTCAGGAGTTTATTGACAGGTTTTGAGGTACGCGAGGTGATGTACCTTTTGATAGTTCCGCATATAAGATGCGCCCTGTGTAGATAGTAGCCCCTGAGACTCTGTGTGTTGTCGAAGACGACAGCACGCAGAGGATCATAGTCCCAGGTGTAATTTTTCCGCCTTCCTATGTAGGTGGCGAAGTGTCCGGTGGCTAGCCGGACTGATGAATTTGCCGAGCTAACGCGGCAACTTGACGTGGCAGATGCCGACATCGCGCTTGTCAACAAGCGGCTTGACGAGGCACAAGGTATGTAATTTCTCGGGGGACACCTGGTAAGAGGAGCTTGATGCCAGTATCTTACAACGTGTGCGCTTGATGCAGATGGGGCCGCTGCCATGGAGAACCTTCGGGCGGAACTTGCCCGAGCCAAGGACCAAGCCAGGAGAAGTGATGTGGCTGCCGTAAAGGCAATTGAAGAGCTGAAAGCCGAACAGGCTGCTCACTGCCGAAGCAAGAAGGAAATGGCCGAAATGGCTGTGAAGTTAAAGAATGCTGCTGACCACTGCAAGCTTATTGAAAAGAAGATCGGGCGGAGCGGATAGACCTGGAGAAGGCCACTACAGCGGCCAAGGATGCTCGTTCTGCGATGAGAGCGATGAAGGAGGAGCTGCGTCAGGCCAGAGATATCGCGGCTGGAAAGCCCTTTATGCTACGGATGAAGTTCGGAGATCCGAAATACGCTCCGTTGGACCGGATGTGGAGTTCGGTGGACGCATATCTGGATTTGGCTGCGAGTGCCGCTGATGTGGCCGAACATTTCCGAGATCAGAAAGATAGCGAAGTGGAGAAGCTCTTCTGGTCACAATTCAACAATCGGGAGTGTCTGCTTCCGTTGACCGATCGTTTGGCCGAATGGGCCGAACTGAATAGGTTGTCCAGACTCGCCATGAAGGATGTCGTTAATCATCTGTGGCCGGAAAGGCCAAAGCCGAACAGTTATTTTAGCTTGGTGCAGCAGTTCCTTGGTGCCGTGCCGCATATCAATGCGATGAAGAGGTCAGCATGCATAGAGGGTGCGCGGATGGCCCTTGCCCGTGTCAAGACATACTGGGCGGAGATGGAGGCCGCCGTTGTTGCATCCCAAGATTCGGACGAAGGCCGAATACCTGCTGAGCACTATTTTCAGGAAGTTCTGCAAGGCGCTCGTTTAATAGAGACGCAGTGCTCGAAGGATATTATGTTCGAATAACGTGTATTATTGTAAAACAATATTTTGATGAATTGTAGAAGCTTTTTATACTTGTGCCTGCAAGTATTATAATGCCTCCTGTGCGGCCGTTGAGGTATATGTGTATATAATCTGAAAGATGGCAGTCGTCGGCTTCAGCCCCCACGCATATAATGCGGGGGTGTTCGCAGAAGGCGCATTCTCACACTTGATCCAATGTCTTGGTCCATGAAGGAGGTGATAGCGCAGCGAACTAGGAAATCAGACTATAATGCTTTATCACTTTCACTTAGCCATAGGAGTTTGACAGGGGGGCTACTATATAGCCGCTGGTGGCGCCGCGCTCGCCCGAACTCGGGGCGCGTGTGTGCCTGGCCGGGAAACGGCCCTTCGTTAATGCGGAGGAATCCCGAAGACTCCGATAGGTCATCGAGTGGTTGACCAGTCTCACGCTATATCATGACAGTCAGTTTTCGGCTTTCTCTACTGAGGTGCTCGCCTGGCTGAACCGGGGCACAATCGCAGTAGTTCTCCTGGTGCCGCCTTGGCCGATAGAGCGGAACGTAAGGTAGCAAAACAAAGGAGCCGGGCAAACCCAACATTTGACCAAAGACATGATTCGGAGCTGATGCATATAAGGCCAAACTCGTGACGCCGAACACTCCCTAAGGTATTCAGTCTTTATAAAAACGGGCAGAGCAGTGCCGATGATAATAAGCCCCTGGTGTCCAGGTACGTGCGAAATTCTGACGTGGCCACATGCCAAGATGCCAGCCTCCTCCTCGGTTATACTATGAATCCGGGGGATGTGCATCAACAAGAGACAGTGAAAAAGGTTTACGCAGGGTCTTAATCTAAAGAGAATCCTTGGGACGGGTCCCTGCTGCACGTCTGCGCCTGTGTCTCTGTTGCACCGTGTCCTGGACGGGTGTAGCACGGTATTCATCTGTAAAAGAGAGGAACTTAGTTGAAAGAAGAATAGCCATGCGAAATATATGTTGTACTAAGTGAACAAAGTATAATTCAAGATGGGGAAAATTGAGCCTTATTGTCGCTTATTTTACATAAGCGGAGCCCCTTGTATAGGGGTGTACGGCTACAAAAACCTTTATCAATTATAAGTTTGCTCCAGACTTGCCTAGCCGTGTCCATGGTCTTAATGACCTGTTAGATGCTTTTGTTGGTGAAGCTGTTTTAATGTGTGGTTGTCAAGGCAGCCGTATAGTCTTCTGCGCACGAGGAACATTCAATGTTTCCCTTTATTGAGATGATGCCTCGTGGGCCGGGCATCTTAAGCGTGAGAGATGCATAATGCGGTATTGCGTTAAAGCGGGCGAAAGCTTCGCGTCCCAGTAGTGCTTGATAGCCACTTGAAAATGGGGCGATGTGGAAGGTTTGCTTTTCGCGGCGGAAGTTATCGGGGGAACCGAACATTACTTCTAGCAGGAGAGAACCCATGCAATGGGTATCCGGGCCTGGCATTACTCCTTTAAAGGAAGTGTTGCTATGGCAAATTTTTGTTGGGTCCATCCCCATTTTGCGGACTGTGTCCTGATATAGCAGGTTTAGACCACTGCCGCCGTCCATCAGGACTTGTGTAAAGTAGAATCCGTCGATTATCGGATCTAATACCAAGGCGGTCCAACCTGCATTCCGGATACTTCCGGAGTAATCCTGATGGTCGAAGGTGATCGGTTTTAACAACCAGTGGCGAGACTCCTTTGTGATAGGCCGCATGGCGCGTATCTCTATAGGTGCCACTTTGTTTTTCCCTTTTGTCACGTGAAGTAAGTTTACTGTTTTGACTTCTTGTGGGAAATTCTTTTGTTTCCCGGTGCTTTGCTTGTGGAGTTCGTCATCATCCTCACTTGGTGTATCGAGCCCCTTGTGTTTGGCGTTGAGTTTACCAGATTGCTTGAAGACCTAACATTCTCTGTGGGTATGGTTTGCAGGCTTCCCGGGAGTGCTGTGGATTTGACATATTTTGTCCAAGATTTTGTTTAGGCTAGATAGCTCGTCCCTGTTATCCTTGAGGGGCAGCTTTTTCTGACCCTGCCGAGAGCTTTTGAATCTGGTGTTAACTGCCATGCTCTTTAGGCTGTTTCCCTTATTCCGGCACTGGTCCTTGCTGCGACGCGGTTTCCTATTACCGTCCCTGACTTCGGATGTACTTGGGTCGCTGGTGCTGCATCTTGCCAACCAACTGTCCTCTCCCGTGCAAAAGCGGGTCATGAGGCTTTTTAATGCGGCCATTGTTCTTGGCTTTTCTTGGCTGAGGTGTCTGGCGAGCCATTCGTCTCGAACGTTGTGTTTGAAAGCTGCTAAGGCTTCGACGTCTGGACAATCGACTATCTGGTTCTTTTTAGTAAGAAATCTGTTCCAGAGTTTCCGGGCTGACTCTCCGGGTTGTTGAGTTATATGACTTAAATCGTCTGCATCCGGAGGCCGGACATAGGTCCCTTGAAAATTTGCCCGAAAAGCATCCTCAAGCTCTTCCCAACTTCCAATGGTGTTTTCGGGAAGGCCTTTAAGCCAATGTCGGGATGGCCCTTTGATCTTGAGGGGTAAGTATTTTATGGTGTGGAGGTCGTCTCCTCTGGCCATATGGATATGGAGGATATAGTCCTCAATCCAGACTCCAGGGTCCGTTGTTCCGTCGTACGCCTCTATGTTTACGGGCTTGAATCCCGCTGGAAATTCATGGTCCAGCACCTCATTGGTGAAACATAGGGGGTGTGCGGCACCCCTGTATTTGGGTGTGCCGTAGTGTTCGGATGTTTGTTGTGTTGCATTGCTTACTAAAGCATGCTTTCTTGGACCGTAGATAGATCTGGCTGGGCCATCTTTTTGATGCGAATCCTTGAGTGGGTCGCGTGCTGGTTTGTGTGCGGCGCCTCTTGCCACTCTATATTGGCCATGGGGTCGTTTATCTGACCGGGTGGCTTCCTTATTTGTTGATTGCGGAGGTTCTAAGGCCTCTCATCAAATTCAGGCAGGAGCTTTCGCTTCGGGTAGCTTTTTGTGTGGCGATTGTCGCCGTATTTATCTACGGTGTTGAGTACTTTGCTCCACCTGATTTTGAGTGCATCTTCCGCAGTTTTGAGCTTCCGCTTATGCTTTTTCAGGCTACGCGCAGTGGTGACGAGCCTTTTGTGGAGGTTCTTCTGCTCCAGGAACTTGTCCGGCGTGAGGTTGTCCGGACTGTTATCTTCACCGGGGACGGGTTGTGCGGTTTGTTTATCCAAGTTGCCTTGTTCGGACGGTTGCTCGATGCCATGTTCATCGTTCGCTGGCTCACCCTGCTCTGTGGCTGGGTCTGTATGACTGCTGTCTCTGTCGAGGCGGGGCTGGGAGCGGCGCTTACGCCGCCGCTTTGACTGCTTTTCGGAGGAACGACCCTTCGTTGCGTCCTCCCGTTCATCCTCATAGTTTCCTTTGGGTGTGTCCACCATGTATACATCGTAGGATGGGGTGGCTGTCCAGTGCCCTGTGGGCGCTGGTTCCTGTTTGCCTCCTACATCGTCGTCCATGCCATCGATGTCTTCGGAGTCGAAGTCAAGCATGTCGGTTAAATCGTCGACAGTGGCTATGAAGTGGGTGGTGGGTGGGCATCGAATTTCTTCGTTGTCTGCATCCCAATCCTGTTGGCCATAATCCGGCCAGGGCTCTCCTGACAAAGAGAGAGACCTTAGTGAATTCAGAATGTCGCCGAAGGGCGAGTGATGAAAGATATCTGCGGCGGTGAATTCCATAATCGGCGCCCAATCGGATTTGATTGGCAAGGGCGCGGAGGGTTTGGAGTCCGGAGCAGGGTCCGACACCTTGGAGTCACGGGCTTCGCAGAGGATAAAGCTGGTGTTTGGCTCGATCGCCATTGAGACTGCAGCCCCCGAGGCGGTGTCTAGCCACCCGCCCTCGATCGGCATAGTTGGCTCCGAGCTAAGGGTCAGAGCTGTTGCGGGCGCGGCCTCCAGGGCACTGTTCGGCGGTAGAGCTAAGTCATGCCCATCACGATAGTGCGGCGCGCTTGGTTGTGGCTCGGATCCGTCGAAGATCAAGTCTCCGCGGATGTCAGCCGTGTAGTTCAAACTTCCAAATCTGACCTGATGGCCAGGGGCGTAGCTTTCAATCTGCTCCAGATGGCCAAGCGAATTAGCCCGCAGTGCAAAGCCGCCGAACACGAAGATCTGTCCGGGGAGAAAGGTCTCACCCTGGACCGCATCGTTGTTGATGATCGGAGGAGCCATCGGGCCTAAAGGTGACGACTAAGAGGAACTCCCAATGAAAGCACCAATGTCGGTGTCAAAACCGGCGGATCTCGGGTAGGGGGTCCCGAACTGTGCGTCTAGGCGGATGGTAATAGGAGACAAGGGACACAATGTTTTTACCCAGGTTCGTGCCCTCTCGATGGAGGTAAAACCCTACTCCTGCTTGATTAATATTGATGATATGGGTAGTACAAGAGTAGATCTACCACGAGATCAAAGAGGCTAAACCCTAGAAGCTAGCCTATGGTATGATTGTTGTTCATCCTATGGACTAAAACCCTCCGGTTTATATAGACACCGGAGAGGGCTAGGGTTACACAGAGTCAGTTACAATGGGAGGAGATCTACATATCCGTATTGCCAAGCTTGCCTTCCACGCCAAGGAAAGTCCCATCCGAACACGGGACGAAGTCTTCAATCTTGTATCTTCATAGTCCAAGAGTCCGGCCAAAGGTTATAGTCCGGCTATCCGGACACCCCTTAATCCAGGACTCCCTCAAGACCCCTACCGAAGGGATCCAGAGCGAGGCCTAGTCCTCGGAGGAAGTGGGAGACAAACACAATGCTCTTGTTGGGTTCGGGAGTAGGGACGACCTGCCCTCGGGCGGGCAGCCTTTGCGAAATTTTGGCGGTCAGATATCTGGCCTCCCTCAACATCTTGATGTCCTCCTCCGTGACGGAGGAAGGCATCCACCGGCCTTGAAGGCTGGATCCGGACATGATTGAAGGTCCGAAGCACCTGACCTGGGCTTTGGGTGTTAGAACTCGAGGCGGGGGAAGGATTCGATTGAGCGTGGGAGGGAAAGAAGAAAAAGCCTTGTCCCTTTATAAAGGGGATGAATATCAGGCGTCCTCCTCATGGCCGTTCTAGACTTACCTAAAATCTAGGAGTCATACCAACAGGCACGTTTGGGTTACCCACGTCCGTATTGATGAGAATCACGTGATAAGGGGAACACGATCTCTGCTTTTGACAAGACGTGTCAAGAAACCGCCTCGCGTTATGTGCGGGGCTGGTTAAAGAAAAACGGTTCAAATAATTACCGGGCTGTGGCGTGATGTCATGCTGCCAAAACGTGTCAGCAGATTAGATTTGTGAAAGTATTATTCTCTCTACGGTGGTATGTGGAATTTATTTTGCAGGGTCGGACACTATCCTTGTATTCAAACTCTTCCGTGGTGTATTCGGAGGGGGAACCCGCCTTGCAATGCCGAAGACAACACTGCGCGCCGGACTCATCGTCATTGAAGCCTGGTTCAGGGGCTACTAAGGGAGTCCTGGATTAGGGGGTCTCTGGACAGCCGGACTATATCCTTTGGTCAGACTGTTGGACTATGAAGATACGAGATTGAAGACTTCGTCCCGTGTCCGGATGGGACTCTACTTGGCGTGGAAGGCAAGCTAGGCAATACGGATATGCATATCTCCTCCTTTGTAACCGACCTTGTGTAACCCTAGCCTCCTCCGGTGTCTATATAAACCGGAGGGTTTTAGTCCGTAGGACAACATACAATCATACCATAGGCTAGCTTCTAGGGTTTAGCCTCTCTGATCTCATGGTAGATCAACTCTTATACTACTCATATTATCAAGAATAATCAAGTAGGACGTAGGGTTTTACCTCCATCAAGAGGGCCCGAACCTGGGTAAAACATCGTGTCCCTTGCCTCCTGTTACCATCCGCCTTAGACGCACAGTTCGGGACCCCCTACCCGAGATCCGCCGGTTTTGACATCGACACCCGCTCTTGTTGTCTCCAAGGTCTTAACTTCAACATCAACAAGACAAAGAACAAAGATGCTATATCTTCCATACCAAGGCCGACATCAATGGAAGGTCCGTCAAGGTCATCATCAATGGAGGGAGTTGCTATAACTTAGCAAGTGAAGACCTATGCTCCAAGCTCCAATTGGTCAAGATGAAGCACCCGCATCCTTACAAGATTCAATGGCTAAGCGACTCCAGCACTATCCAAGTCGAGCATATGGTGCAAGTTTCCTTCAAGATCGGAGCTTACGAAGACACTTTGGAGTGTGATCTCGTTCCGATGTCCGTTTGCCACCTCCTTCTTGGACGGCCATGGAAATTTTACCAAGGTGTCATCCACAATGGGTGAACGAATCACTATAGCTTCAAGATGAAAGGAAAGGAATATGTGCTATGACCAATGTCTTCAAGCCAAGTGATCGTCGACAAGCAATCCACCCATCATGGAGAGAATAGTGAGAGGGCGAACCACCCAAAAGAGAGTGAGCGCCACAAGCCCAAATTGAGTGCCTCCACGATGAGCGACAAGAAAACCTAGTGATATTTGCCACCAAAAGTGAGATGAGAGAAGTGTGTGAGAACCCATCAAGTGTTACGCACTATGTCCTTTTGTGTAAGGACGAGGCACCAAAAGCTAACACCTCACACAATCTACCTTTAGTGTTATCTTCTCTATTGCAGGAATTCCAAGATGCATTCCCTGACGAGCTACCTCCGGGTCTACCTCCACTGCGAGGCATCGAACACCAAATCGACCTCATCCCCGGAGCACCCCTTCCTAACAAGGCTCCCTACCACGTCAATCCCAAGGAAACCAATGAGATCCAATGGCAAGTACAACAACTCATCGACAACGGCAATGTACGTGAAAGCTTGAGCCCTTGTGCCGTACCGATAATCCTTGTTCCCAAGAAAGATGGTACGTATCGCATGTGTTCCAATTGTCGTGCTATCAATGCTATTACCATGCATTATCATTACCCCATTCCACGCCTAGATGATATGCTAGATGAGCTTAGCGGAGCCACCATTTTCTCTAAGATTGACCTTAAAGGTGGCTACTATCAAATACACATCTCCACTACTATTAAACAATCAAACAAGAACTTTCTTAAGTGCACCCAGCAAATTGTCCCACAACACCGCACGGACCGATCAACACCACATGATTAGTCCCACATATCTCAATCTAACAGCCAATATTGATCTAATAACATCATGGTGTGGACTTAGCAATTTTTAGTGGCTGACCGTACTCCACCAGAGGAATATTCTACCTACCAGTCCCACATCCCCTCTAATCATGCAATTATGATCGCTTTCTAAGGAAACAGAACGAAATCTGCTCCCCTGCATGTCGTCTCCTTCCTGCACGCCGACCTCGCGGCATGAAACCGCTCTATCGCACGATCGCTATCGCCAATGCCGATTGTTTGGAATCCGCGTCCACATCTCATTTCTTCTCCGTGATCGCATCTCTTCTTGCCCCTGCCTCCTCGCACCTATCGTCAGCTCGTCGCCATGACGCTGCTCGCTAAAATAAAACCCACACACCTGGCGGCGCACGACCCTTCCTCCCTCGAGCAACGGCAGCGGAGCGGGGTGCAGCGAGCTCGGCCTGCGTCAATGGGGTGGCGTGGTGCCTCTCCTCCATCGAGTGGCGACTGCGGAGCGGGACGCAACGGGCTCGGCCTGTGTCGTCGTTGGCGGGGTCCCTTTCCTCCCTCAATCATCGGTGGCAGCGCAGGACGCAACGGGCGGCCAGGGACGCGACGCTGGGTACAGGGCGAGGCGGTGAAGCTACGGGAGCCGGCGCTGCCATGGCGGTTGTGTGGTGGAGGGCGCGTGCGTGAAGGCGGTGCATTCCTCCCGCTTCTGGCGTGCCACGACATGGGCCTCCCTATTGTCATGGTGCTCCCTAATGCCAGCCAAGCTCCTTCTTCCCCGCCGCTGGAGCACGATCGCATGCCCTCAGCCCGCTGGCTAGAGAAAGGTTAGTAGCTTCATTCATTTTTTTCCTTTAAATCTCCACTACTATTAAACAATCAAACAAGAACTTTCTTAAGTGCACCCAGCAAATTGTCCCACAACATCGCATGGACCAATCAACACCACACGATTAGTCCCACATATCTCAATTTAACAACCAATATTGATCTAATAACATCATGGTGTGGACTTAGCAATTTGGGAGTGTCTAAGACTCAGTCGACTGAGACTTGACGAAGTCTCAGTGGACTGGCGTCGGCCATGTTAGTTTCGGCCTGTTTGTGTGTCGCTGGGTTGTATTTTCCGTATGGGCCGATCTTGTCTCTTTTCTGTCTTTTTGGGCTGGCTTTCTTCAATTGTTTGTCTTTTGACTGACAAGGAAAACTCTGGGCTGAGCCTAATCATTGCCACCCGCTTCGTATATCCCACCATGCATGTTGCAGACATGGTCCCTGTTCAAATATTCAGGTAACATAATCTCGTAGGAAAATCACAAGCATCAGGATCAGGGGCATAAGTGTTGCTTTGGATACCTGGTCTGGGAGGACATTCTCGTGTGATGCAAAGCAAAATGCTCCAACGAGAGGTTTTATTTTAATTTTAAATCCACCGGGAACATTCTAAACATGCTTGTGTCTGAGATCGCGGGATATGTGTATTTTTCAATGCAATATGTGCATGATTTATTATGCTTTCCTTTTATCATTTCTTTCAAAAATCTATATCTTATAAATACAAAAGGATTTTTTAATGTAACACACAAAAAAGGACAATTCAGTTGTGTGTAGCCGATGGATGTGCCATTGTGTGCAACTGACTAGTGTACAATCGGACAGCAGTATTATTATGAAAGGAGAAAAAGGTAAGTCGCACGCAAACGACATCCATGCAACCGGATGTTGTTATTGAAAATAATTCCAAAACAAGACTACTTAAAAAAAGAATTCCAACACACACACGCACACACACAAAAGACACTGGAAATAAATATGAAAAAGTCAATAATGACCCATATAAATGTGGTTCTTGTCTTAGGATGTCTCTGCATAGAAAAAATAACACAAAAAGGGAATAAAAAGGAGAAAACACCTCTGTTGGGCACTTCCTCCCCAACGGCAGATGTCGTGCCAGTTTTTAGTTGCCAAAAACCTAGTACAATGAAGAAACATCCCCGCCCCCCTCAGGGCCACGCCTTAGGATGTTGCTTCCGCGATGATATTTTTTGAAAAAGGATAAAATGAAAACACCCCCACCTCTCCTTCCTCTCACAACCTCAATGGCTTCGCATAACAAGAACACACACACTTCCCTTCCCCCTCTATCTAGAGGCAGACATGCAAAATGGCCTCTCCTGATAAAACACCACAGAGTTGTAGTATAAGGCGACACTTGCAGTTGCATGTCTAGTGGCGGACATGCAACTACCCTCCTCCAAAAAAACCATCGAGTCGTAGTTGGAGGCGACACTTGCAATTGCATGCCTAGCGACACACATGCATATGTTGCTCCCCCAACAAAAACACCACAAAGTTGTAGTCGTGACATGCAGCTACAATTAGGGACAACACTCGCAGTTACATGCCTAGTGGAAGACATGCAACCGCCCCCTTCCCCAATGGAACACCATAGAGTTGCAGTTGGGGTCGACAATTGCAGTTGCATGCCTAGTGACAACCATGCAACTATCCCTCTCCAACAAAAACACCACAAAGTTGTAGTCGTGTTGAAGGCATGCAACTGCAGTTAGGGACGATACTTGCAGTTGCATGCCTAGTGGAAGACATGCAACTGCCCGACCCCTTCCCCCGATGGAACACCACAGAGTTGCATGCCTAGTGACAACCATGCAACTATCCATCTCCAATAAAAACACCACAAAGTTGTAGTCATGTTAAACACATGCAGTTGCACTCATGGGTGATACTTGCAGTTGCATGCCTAATGGCAGACATGCAACCGACCCTCCCGACAAAAACACCACAGAGTTGCAATCGTGGCGACACTTGCAGTTGCATCCCTAGTGGAAGACATGCAACTGCCCACCTTCCCTCCTCCCACAAAATTTACAGAGTTGCGGTCATGTTGAAGACATCCAATTGCAGTTGGGGGCGACACTTCCAGTTGCATGCCTAGTGCCAGACTTGCAACAACCGCCCTCCCGGACAAAACATAACTGATTTGCAGTTGCAGTTGAGGGTGACACTTAAAGTTGTGTGCCTAGTGGCAAACATGCAACTACCACCCTATTGGATAAAACACCATTGAGTTACACTCACGTTAAAGGCATTGCAATTGCAATCAGGGGTGACACTTGCAGTTGCATGTGTATTGATAGACATGCAACTACCCACCCCTCTCGAGAAAACACCATTGAGTTGCAGCCACGTTCAAGACATGCAGTTGCGAGCCTAGTGGTAGACATGCAATTGCACTCGAGGGCGACACTTGCAGTTGCATGTCTAGTGGCACACTTGCAACTACCGCCCTCCCGGACAAACCTCCATTGAGTTGCAGTTCCAGTCGGGGGTGACACTTGTAGTTGCATGCCTGGTGGCAGACTTGCAACTAGTGCCCTCCCACACAAACGATCACTGAGTTGTAGTTTCAGTCGGGGCGACACTTGAAGTTGTGTGCCTGGTGGGAGACATGCAACTACCACCCATGCAGAGAAAATACCACTGAGTTGTGATCAGGTTAAAAACATGCAGTTGAAGTCGGGGGTGACACTTCCAATTGCATGCCTATGACAGACATGCAACTGCCCACCTCCCTCCTCCCAGACAAATCATCATTGAGTTACTATCGCGTCGAAGACATGTAATTATAGTCAGGGCATGAAGCTTGACGTTGTGTGCACAATTGCCAAGGGACTGGTGTGTGCAACTAATAAGAAATTTTCACAACAAAAAAAGTATTGCATGTGCCTGTTAGTGCCATGTCAACGATTATAACATATACAAGTAAAAGAAAACCACCAATTACTCAAGATTTGCTACACTTGTAGTTGCATGTGGAATATGGCGCGTGCAAATGTGCCCATGTTACAGCAACCGTTGGAAACATAATAATTCGAAACAAAAGCTTAAGAAAACATAGAAATTTGATGCACAATAAAATGTGGAAAATGTACATAAAAATTAGAGATGATTTTTTATAAGAAATTGAAATAAAAACATACAAAGAAAAGATGGCAAACAAAACTAACTTCTCTGATGTTGGAACTTTCCCAACAAAGAAACAGAAAGGCTTGAGAGGAATGAGAAGCCACCTTCCACATATAGCCAAAAAAGCAGCCCCTGTAGTTTATAAAGAAAAAGAAAACAGAATACAAAATACAAAACATGCTAGCAACGCTTTTACCTTGGCCTGACAACACGGACAAACACTAATAAACAGGAAGGGACACACGAGAACCAGTTCCCCCTTTTCTCAAAAAAAAGAGAGAGGGAACCAGTTCCCCCGTTGAAAAAAAACTACAGTCCAAACAAACAAAAAAAAGCAACTAGAAAGAACAGGAGAAGGCCCCTGCCCCGACAAACTCAAGCCCAACCCACATACGCAGGACAAAAAGCGGGCTGTGCGTGCCTAAACAGGCCGATTCTGAACAAGAGAGCCAGTTGCATGAATCTTCAAGCATCACAGAATCCAACGGGCTGGGCATCGACTGAGACTTCTCTAAAACTCAGTCGACTGAGTTTAGCGGTCCCCTAGCAATTTTTAGTGGCTGACCGCACTCCACCAGAGGAATATTCTACCTACCAGTCCCATGTCCCCTCTAATCATGCAATTATGATCGCTTTCTAAGGAAACAGAACAAAATCTGCTCCCCTGCATGCCGTCTCCTTACTGCACGCCGACCTCGCGGCACGAAACCGCTCTATCGCACGATCGCTATCACCAATGCCGATTGTATGGAATCCGCGTCCGCATCTCTTTTCTTCTCCGCAATCGCATCTCTTCTCGCCCCTGCCTTCTCGCACCTATCGTCGGCTCGTCGCCACGACGCTGCTCGCTTAAATAAAACCCACACACCTGGCGGCGCACGACCCTTCCTCCCTCGAGCAGCGGCAGCGGAGCGGGGTGCAGCGAGCTCGGCCTACGTCAATGGGGCGACGTGGTGCCTCTCCTCCATCGAGTGGCGACGGCGGCGCGGGACGCAACGGGCTCGGCCTGTGTCATCGGCGGCGGGGCCCCTTTCCTCCCTCGATCATCGGTGGCAGCGCAAGACGCAACTGGCGGCCAGGGACGCGACGCTGGGTACGGGGCGAGGCGGTGAAGCTACGGGAGCCGGCGCTGCCATGGCGGTTGTGTGGTGGAGGGCGCGTGCGTGAAGGCGGCGCGTTCCTCCCGCTTCCGGCGTGCCACGACATGGGCCTCCCTATTGTCATGGTGCTCCCTAATGCCAGCCAAGCTCCTTCTTCCCCACCGCTGGAGCACGATCGCATGCCCTCAGCCCGCTGGCCAGAGAAAGGTTAGTAGCTTCATTCATTTTTTCCTTTAAAGCATAGAAAATTGATAAATTATCTCGCCCACCGTACCATCCCGTGGAATGATCTAGGATCCTTGCGTTGGTGCATAGGCATTCTTTTTGTTGATTCATGCCTCCGATCTAGTGTTTGTGTTTATGCTTACAAAGCTTTTCATTCTCTATTTTGATGGTTTGAACATTCCAATCGAGCAGAAATTTGTTAGTGCCCTTTATGCAACTATAAAGTTGAATGAATCAACCAAAAAATTATGGCTTAGATAAACAAAAAATTATGCAGAGAAATCACCTAAATAGCAGCCACGGGTTGCTTCAGGTGGGGTGCGCGGCCTCGATCCAATGCAAGCACACAACTCATAGATGGCTAAGAGCGGGGCAGTTAAGGAAATGCATGTTTACCCTTTAGATTGCGTGCTTTCCAGGATAGAAATGGACTCTGCAGCAATACCAGTGATACATGCTGAATTTTTTTTGACAAGGAATAATTGATCCAGTGTGAAAAAGTAGTTAATGACACTGTTCTCACGTAGATATTTAAATTCTATCCAATTTTTTGTTCACATGCAACAGAAAAGATTATTAGTGTGAGAAAAATGTAACGGGTGCATGGAAAACAATAATTTCTATTTCAAACATGTTAGTTACAACACAAACAATTGTTGCACTACGAAAAAAATGTATGGTGTATGAAGCAAGTAAATATTCATAACAGCGCGGTTGTATGTTGGAAAAGAGCAACTTGCAAGACTAAACATGTTCCTTATATTTACAAGGAGAATAACAAGGCCAGTCTAAGTTGTTAGGAATGCATACATAAGAGGCATTATCTGCATTTTCACTTTAACAACAAGGATATAACTAAATGTTGCGCTCCAGAATAATAGTCAGAAAAGGACAATAATTTGTACCATTGTCAAGAGGCCTATGGAGAGTTGGATGTGCATGAATCTGGTGAACGCAACCTCGATCTGCACGGATCCGGTGATGGTGACCTCAATCTGCATGAACCCGGCTATGACAAGTTGGATCTACGGAAGGGATGGTCATGGCAGTGACACCATCGCTACAGATCGACACGCAGGGGAGGAGGAAAGACCAGCGACGGCAACCTCGGTAGTGGTGGTTGCCTGTAGGAGGGAGACAGAAATCCTAAATCTTGACTACCAAGTGTTTGTGTTTATGCATAAATCCCCACCACCAAGTTTTTGTGTTTATGCCTACAGATCATTTTAGTTTCTTTTACTGTCCAATCGTATATGCTGCCATGTAATTCCGTACCAACATTTTTTATGATATACTCTATGATGCAGCAACTCGATTTAATTTGTGCATGATCGATCATCTATAAAAAAAATCATCTATGAAGGAAGGCAAGGAAACTCCATTTAGCAAGGTCCATTGACATACAAGCACGTACACCATTTCAAGATATTACAAATTTGGTTGTTTCCCGAAGATTATGTGAAGAGTAACATGGTATGGAGTTTGTACCTAATCAACATATATTTAACACTTCTTTAAAGAATATTATATGTGAAAATGTGAACAATTATAACTTAGTAAATAAGTGTTCACATGTTGCCTCCAAAAATCCACTTCAACACAATACTTTCTTTAATATGTTAGCCATTATGTTGCTAGAACTCAGTGCCCAATAAATCCATCTGCTGTATCTAGATATGAGAACACTTCCTTGACTGAATGCGAAAGTGTTAGGACAACAAATGCATCACTCTTTAGTCTCCCAGTCCTGAGATTTTAGTTATATATCAGTCTTTAGACCCTCTTGTTTTATTATTTTTCTCTTTGTCATTCAGTGTTTTTAGTCATATTCCCTCAAAAACAATCTGTCCTTACTATATTCTTTCTTTAGTCTATTTGTTTTTTCTTTCAATGATATGATCTCATTCTGTAAATTGTAGGCATCGGTGTACAATATGGATGATGCACGTGATTGGATTGGCACTGCCATCTCCACTGCACTGAAGGAGATCAAGCCCATTTCCATCAACATCAACTGGAACTTCCCCTCGCCTTGCATCCTTGTCCTTTGTTTTTTCTTTCCACAAGGTAAGTTGGCTTGCTCCCTATTCTTGCATAAGGACGCTGAGAAGGATATGGGTTTGGTATCACTGATGTTGATGAACTACTCATTTGTTAGACTGTCAAACTAGATAAGCTTGAAAGGATCCAAGAGAAATGACTATTCAATTACCAGTGTTGTCACTCTCTCTATTGTCAATCTGTCATTCGATTGATGCTTGAATGTATTCGTAGACAAAATGACATGTTTGTTGATCAGCTATGATATGTGTTTCCACTGGCAACTTGCCGCTTTCTGAGGAGCAGATTTTAGCTTGAGAAGATTTTTGTGAAAACATAGTTGCGCTCTTGCTTTGATGGTAATTCAGAGTAGTAGGGTGTTCCAAACTAGATTGACACACATAGGAATTTGTGACTGATTTTTATGCTCAGAGCTAGATACCTGATTTCCTCTCTTCACCTATCCTACAACTTGCATTATATTTTTTGTGTTTCTATAATCTGTCCATTAATCGGTATTCTAGCTGAAAGTTTCAGAGTTGTCAATTATTTTGAAACTCAGCTCGCAGAGTAGCTGGTCCTTTTTTGGGACATATTTGTTGTGCCTTATCCCCACTTAGTCTTGTATTTTGTCATGCATGTTCAATTAGCTAATTGTCATTATGCCATAGCTAACTTGTGCGACCTATTGCCGCTCCACCATGGGTCACATGGCCATTCGTCGTACACCGCTTCACTAGGACTAACGTCGTACTACATATGATGGTATGCATGTTTTCACTATTTCCTCAGTTGGTCTTTTTGCTTAGACACCTGGAATGGCCAAACTAATATTTTTTGTGTGTGTACATTATGGAGCACCCAAAAAATTCACAAAGAAGTTGCCCCTTGTTTGGACACCCCGAAGCATGGGCTGGCGCGACTAAGGTTGGGCAAAGAGACCTTCAGGAGAACCGAGTATGACACCTCACTCAACGATCGCTTATTCTTCAAGCAAGGATGGAAGACGTTCCTCACAAGACATGACATGAGGTTGGCACTGCTGTACTAATTACATTTAAGACCATCGCCAACAATGAGTTGGAGATTACTGTCATCCTTTCATGTCCTCTGAGAAGTTGAGGATCATGTTGGAGGAGTTCCGGACTTTCATGAGCTATTTAGTTATTTCTCTGTAATTTTTTTGAACCCTGGAGGAGAACTGCATGTGAACTTTATAGATGCAAGAAGAAAAGGGCAAAGGCCCGTACAAAGTCCAATCCCTATTCTGTTTATTTTGTTTCTACTATGTCTACATAATGGTTTTAAAACTATGTTTTGTGAATCGGATATATATATAGTTATAGACATGTTTTAGTGTGTTTGTTCACTCATTTCAATCCATATGTAGTCTATATTAAAATATTCTAACACATGTTATATGTGTGAATGTATGGTTATAATATTAGGCAAGACGTGCGTTGCACGTGCATACTTACTAGTCCAAGAAGGTGATGAATGGGAAACTGCATTTAAGACCAAATTTAGCTTATATGAATGGCTTGTTATGCCAATGGGTTTATCTGAAGCACCCGGTACTTTCATGTGAGTCATGCATTTTGTTCTTCGCCCCTACATTGGAGTATTTGTTGTGGTCTAGTTTGACGATACTCTTGTGTTTAGCAAATCACTCAAAGATCATGTCACCCATCTTAGAACCATGTTGCAAACCCTTAGGAAAGAGCGCCTTTATGCTAATATGGACAAATGCCTTTTTGGTGTTGATAAGCTTGTTTTCTTGGGTTTTGTTGTGTTTTCTAAGGGTGTTCATGTCGATGAATCTAAGATAAATGCTATTAAAACTTGGCCCCAACCAACCAACCTGCAACAACTTAAGTGCATAGTTTTCTTGGTTTAGCCGGTTTCCATCGTAGATTTGTGAAGGATTTTAGCACCATTGCTTCACCTTTGCATGTTTTGAGTAAGAAAAATGCGCCTTTTATTTGGGGACCATCCCAAGATACCACATTTAATGAACTTAAGAATTTGCTCATTCATGCCCCCGTGCTTGCATTACCCAACTTTGACAAACCTTTCGAAGTTCATTGCGATGCTAGCGGTAATGGCATAGGAGGTGTGTTAACGCAAGAGAAGCGCCCCACACTAGTATAGCGAGCTCCTAAACAAACAGTTTTAACCCCTTGCTGCGATGACATTTGGAACCGTCGCCAAGTGAGTGTGGGTGATAGGGGGGTCCTTCCCACACGACCCAGAAACCGTTGGGGATATGCCCTCCTGGCATGCACGCTCGGCAAAATGAGATCGTGTGCGACCGGCGAGCGCTCAAATACGGAAATACATACTATAGAGCTAAAAAATACAATTATATGGCGAAATTTTTTCCGGTCGCAAGTACATCCCACACAGTCAGTCCCCGCCAAACGTTTTCGTTCGTATATACATCCCACATAGTCGCTCTAAGGAAAACGTTTCCGTTCACAAGTACATCACAAACATTTTTTCCTGTTAAATCGTTTGCGTTATTGAATGTATCACACACGGTCCGTAGAAGAAACTGTGTGCCAAAGGCTCTCCATCACACACAGTTTTTATGTGGTAAATGTTTGCGCAAGGTGGCCTAATGCAAACAATTTTCAAAAGAAAGTCGTGTGTGATTGTTCTTTGATCCAACACGGTTTATTCGTACAAATTGTGTGCGTTGCCTGAGGTCATCGCCCACGGTATTTTTTCAACAACCATTTGCAATAGCAAAACCCAATTAGCAGGCTAATTCGCCATTAGCAGTCTAATTATCCGATTATTCATAATCCATTTATTAATCTAATTGACATTTCATATTAAGCACACAATATATTTCATTTTCATAATTGAAATACATCAGAGTACAACATCATATAGCTTCAACACTCAGCTACCCATTACACAACTATACCAGGACCAAGTTTCACATGCAACATCTATAACCTTTCGAAATTAGCATCATAGACGGTACATAGACATATGTATCTCATCTGGAAAACTGCTGAAGCACAAGGCGAATATTGAGCCTTCATTGATGTTGAAGGTCTTTGTAACTTTAGGCCAGTGCCTGTGGATGATTGACCGTCCATCCTTCGTCCTCTTCAGGAACACTTCAATATGGAACCGTGGGTGTTGTATGAATACCTTCCTCGCCTCCTGACCATACAGGTGGTTTGAGAGGTAATCATCAACGAACTGCTTTGGAAAGGCCTGAAAACAAGGATGTGCATAAATATCTTCTCTATATTGGAAATGGGGCAAAGGAATAAAAAAGGCAAGGTATAATAGTTAGTATCATCCTATAGTGAACTGATGTCTTCTTCATTGTGCAGACAAAGATCTTGTTGTTTTTGTTGGGGAACGTAGCAGAAATTCAAAATTTTCTACGCATCACCAAGATCAATCTATGGAGTAATCTAGCAACGAGGGGAAGGAGTGTGCATCTACATACCCTTGTAGATCGCTAAGCGGAAGCGTTCAAGTGAACGGGTTTGATGGAGTCGTACTCGTCGTGATCCAAATCACCGATGCCGAACGGACGGCACCTCCGTCTTCAACACACGTACAGCCCGGTGACGTATCCTAAGCCTTGATCCAGCAAGGGGAGAAGGAGAGGTTGGGGAAGACTCCATCCAGAAGCAGCACGACGGTGTGGTGGTGGTGGAGGAGCATGGTACTACAGCAGGGCTTCGCCAAGCACCGCAAGAGACGAGGTGGGAGAGGGGTAGGGCTGCGCCAAGAAGGAGATGTTCTCGTGTGTATGGCAGCCCAAAACCCCCACTATATATAGGGGAAAGGGAGGGGCTGTGCCCCCACCTAGGTTTCCACCCCTAGGGGTGGCGGCCAGCCCTAGATCCCATCTAGGGGGCGGCCAAGGGGGGAGAGAGGGGGGGGGCACCACTAGGTGGGCCTTAGGCCCATCTGAGCCTAGGGTTTCCCCCTTTTCCCTTCTCTCTTCGCCTTGGGCCCTGGTGGGGGGGCGCACCAGCCCACCTGGGGCTGGTCCCCTCTCACACTTGGCCCACGCAACCCTCTGGGGCAGGTAGCCCCACCTGGTGGACCCCCGGGACCCTCCCGGTGGTCCCGGTACGTTACCGATAGCACCCGAAACTTTTTTGGTGACCAAAACAGGACTTCCCATATATAAATCTTTACCTCCGGACCATTCCGAAACTCCTCATGATGTCCGGGATCTCATCCGGGACTCCGAACAACATTCAGTAACCATGTATATCTATTCCCTATAACCCTAGCGTCATCGAACCTTAAGTGTGTAGACCCTACGGGTTCGGGAGTCATGCAGAGATGGCCGAGACAACTCTCCGGTCAATAACCAACAGCGGGATCTGGATACCCATGTTGGCTCCCACATGTTGCACGATGATCTCATCGGATGAACCACGATGTCAAGGATTTAATCAATCCCGTATACAATTCCCTTTGTCCATCGGTATGATACTTGCCCGAGATTCGATCGTCGGTATCCCGATACCTTGTTCAATCTCGTTACCGGCAAGTCTCTTTACTCGTTCCGTAACACATCATCCCGTGATCAACTCCTTGATCACATTGTGCACATTATGATGATGTCCTACCGAGTGGGCCCAGAGATACCTCTCCGTTTACACGGAGTGACAAATCCCAGTCTCGATTCGTGCCAACCCAACAGACACTTTCGGAGATACCTGTAGTGTACCTTTATAGCCACCCAGTTACGTTGTGACGTTTGGCACACCCAAAGCACTCCTACGGTATCCGGGAGTTGCACAATCTCATGGTCTAAGGAAATGATACTTGACATTAGAAAAGCTTTAGCAAACGAACTACATGATCTTTGTGCTAGGCTTAGGATTGGGTCTTGTCCATCACATCATTCTCCTAATGATGTGATCCCGTTATTAACGACATCCAATATCCATGGTCAGGAAACCGTAACCATCTATTGATCAACGAGCTAGTCAACTAGAGGCTTACTAGGGACATGGTGTTGTCTATGTATCCACACATGTATCTGAGTTTCCTATCAATACAATTCTAGCATGCATAATAAACGATTATCATGAACAATGAAATATATAATAATAACTAATTTATTATTGCCTCTAGGGCATATCTCCAACAGTCTCCCACTTGCACTAGAGTCAATAATCTAGTTCACATCGCCATGTGATTAACACTCATAGGTCACATCGCCATGTGACCAACATCCAAGAGTCTACTAGACTCAATGATCTAGTTCACATCACTATGTGATAAACACTCAAAGAGTTCTGGGTTTGATCATTTTATGCTTGTGAGAGAGGTTGTAGTCAATGGGTCTTGCCATATTCAGATCCCTATGTATTTCGCAAAACTTTATGTCATATCATAGATGCTGCTACCACGTTCCACTTGGAGCTATTCCAAATTATTGCTCCATTATACGTATCCGGTATCTCTACTCAGAGCTATCCAGATAGGTGTTAAGCTTGCATCGACGTAACTCTTTACGTCGAACTCTTTACCACCTCCATAACCGAGAAAAATTTCCTTATTCCTCTAAGGACAATTTTGACCGCTATCTGGTGATCCAGTCCTAGATCACCTTTGTACCCTCTTGCCAGACATGTGGC
Organism: Triticum urartu; assembly: GCF_003073215.2. Lineage (NCBI taxonomy): Eukaryota > Viridiplantae > Streptophyta > Magnoliopsida > Poales > Poaceae > Triticum > Triticum urartu. The sequence continues at coordinate 632,546,025 of NC_053026.1, forward strand.
AAGGCACACATTAGGTGCGGTACTCAGCATGGCATATCGTATAGAGCCTATGACAAGAGCATAGGGGACGACCTTCGTCCTTCCTCTTTCTTCTGCCATTGTCAAGCTTTGAGTCTTACTCAACTTCACACCTTACAACTCAGGTAAGAACCCCTTATTTGACTGGTCTATTTTGAACTCCTTCAAAAACATGTCAAGGTGTGCGTTCTTTGAAAGTATCATCAGGCGTCTTGATCTATTTCTATAGATCTTGATGCCCAATATGTAAGCAGCTTCATCCAGGTCTTCCTTTGAAAAACACTCTTCAAACAACCATTTATGCTTTCCAGAAATTCTACATCATTTCGAATCAACAATATGTCATCCACATATACTTATCAGAAATGTTGTAGTGCTCCCACTCACTTTCTTGTATATACAAGTTTCTAGCAAACATTGTATAAACCTAAAAGCTTTGATTACTCCATCAAAGCATATATTCGGACTCTGAGATGCTTGCTCTAGTCCATAGAAGGATTGCTAGAGCCAGCATACCTTTTAGCATCCCTAGGATCGACAAAACTTTGATTGTATCACATACAACTCTTTCTTACGAAAACTGGTAAGAAAACTTGTTTTTGACATCCATCTGTCAGATTTCATCGAAAAATACGGCTAATGCTAACATGATTCCGACGGACTTAAGCATCGCTACGGGTGAGAAATTCTCATCGTAGGCAACTCCTTGAACTTGTGAAAAGACTCTTTCCCACAAGTCGAGCTTCATAGACGGTAACATTACCGCCCATGTCCGTCTTCTTCTTAAAGATCCATTTATCTCAATGGCTTGCCGATCATCGGGCAAGTCCACCAAAGTCCATACTTTGTTCTGATACATGGATCCTATCTCGGATTTCATGGCTTCTAACCATTTGTCGGAATACGGGCCCACCATCGCTTCTCCATAGCTCTTCACTGTTGTCCAACAACATGATATCTGAGATAGGATTACCGTACCACTCAGGAGTAGTACATATCCTTGTCGACCTATGAGGTTCGATAGCAACTTGATCTGAAGCTTCATGATCACTATCATTAACTTCCTCTTCAACAGACGTAGGCGCCAAAGAATACATCTTTCTATGTTGCATCACTCTCTAGTTGAAGTAAAGGTTCGACAACCTCATCAAGTTCTATCTTCCTCCCACTCAATTCTTTCGAGAGAAACTCCTTCTCGAGAAAGGACCCGTTCTTAGCGACAAACAATTTGCCCTCAAATCTGAGATAGAAGGTATACCCTACTGTCACCTTTGGGTATCCTATGAAGATGTGTTTGTCCGCTTTGGTTTCGAGCTTCTCTGGCTGAAGCCTTAAGCATCGCAGCCCCAAACATTAAGAAACGACAACTTTGGTTTCTTGCCAAACCAATGTTCATACGATGTCGTCTCAAAGGACTTAGATGGTGTCCTATCTAAAGTGAATGCAGTTGTCTCTAACGCATAACCTCAAAATGAAAACGGTAGATTGGTATGAGACATCATAGATCGCACCATATCTCATAGGGTTCGATTACGATGTCCGGACACACCATTACCTTGTGGTGTTCCAGGTGGCTTCAACTGTGAAACAATTCCACAATGTCTTAAGTGATTGCCAAACTCATAACTCAAAAAAATCCCCTTTTGATCAGATCATAGGAACATGATCTTTTTGTTATGATGATTCTTAACTTCACTCTGAAGTCGCTTGAACTTTTCAAACGTTCCAGACTTGTGCTTCATTAAGTAAATATACCTATATCTACTCAAATCCTCAGTGAAGATGAGAAAATAGCGATATCCACCGCATGCTTCAATTCTCATTGGATCACACGCATCAGCATGCATGATTTCCAACAAGTCACTTGCCCGTTTCATTGTACCTGAAAACGGGGTCTTAGTCATCCTGCCCATGAGGCATGGCTCGCATGTGTCAAGCGATTCAAAATCAAGTGACTCCAAACATCCATCGACATGGAGTTTCTTCATGCATCTTTATGCCAATATGACCTAAGCGGCAGTGCCACAAGAAAGTGGTACTATCATTATTAACTCTACATCTTTTGGCGTGAACATGTGTATTACCACGATCGAGATTCAATGAACCATTCACATAGGGTGCATGACCATGAAAGGTATTATTCATGTAAACAGAATAACCATTATTCTCTAACTTAAATGAATAGCCGTATTGCAATGAACATGATCTAATCATATTCATGCTCAACCTAGACACCTGATAACATTTATCTAGGTTCAATAGTAATCCCGAAGGCAGATGGAGCATGCGATGGTGATCTCATCAACTTTGGAAACACTTCCAACACACATCGTCACCTCGCCCTCAGCCAGTCTCCCTTTAGTCCGTAGCTTTTGCTTCAAGTCACCAATAATAGTAACTGAACCGGTATCCAATACCCAAGTGCTACCAGGAGTACTAGTGAGGTACACATTAATGACACGTATAAACTTTGAAGTTGCCAGCCTTATTATCTACCATGCATTTGGGGTAATTCCGCTACCAGTGACCGTTCCCCTTACAATAGAAGCATTTGGTCTCGGGTTTGGGTTCAACCTTGGGTTCCTTCACTGGAGCGGCAACTGGTTTGCCATCCATGAAGTTTCCCTTCTAGACCTTGCCCTTCTTGAAACCAGTGGTCTTGTTAAACCATCAACACTTGATGCTCCTTCTTGATTTCTACCTATTGCGGTCTTAAGCACCGCGAACAGCTCCGGGATCAACTCCATCCCTTGCATGTCATAGTTCATCACGAAGATCTAGTAGCTTAGTGATAGTGGCTAGAGAACTCTATCAATCACTATCTTATCTGGAAGTTTAACTCCCACTTGATTTAAGTGATTGTAGCACCCAGACATTCTGAGCACATGCTCACTAGCTGAGCTATTCTCCTCCATCTTGTTGGCAAAAGAACTTGTCAGAGGTCTCACACCTCTCAACACGGGCATGAGCCTGAAATCCCAATTTCAGCTCTTGGAACATCCCATATGTCTTATGGCATTCAAAACGTCATTGGAATCCCGATTCTAAGCCGGAAAGTATGGTGCACTAAACTATCAAGTAGTCATCAGGATGTGTCTGTCAGGTGTTCACAACATCCACAGACGACGTTGTAGGGGTTTGCACATCGAGCGGTGCATCAAAGACGTAAGCCTTCTGTGTAGCAGTGAGGACACTCCTCGGACTACGGACCTAGTCCGCATCAGTGCTTACAATATCTTTCAACTTGGTCTTTCTCTAGGAACGTATTGAAACAGGGAGTTACAACGTGAGCTATTTATCTACAACATAGTTGCAAAGACAATTTAGACTATGTTCATGATAATTGAGTTCATTTAATGAACTCCCACTCAGATAGACATCCCTCTAGTCATCTAAGTGAAACATGATCCTAGTCAACTAGGCCGTGTCCGATCATCACGTGAAACGGACTAGTCAACATCGGTGAACAACTTCATGTTCGTATCTTCTATACGACTCATGCTCGACCTTTTGGTCTTCCGTGTTCCGAGGCCATGTCTGTACATGCTAGGCTCGTCAAGTCAACCTAAGTGTTTTTGCTGTGTAAATCTGGCTTACACCCGTTGTATTCGAACGTTAAAATCTATCACACTCGATCATCACGTGGTGCTTCGAAACAACGAACCTTCGCAATGGTGCACAGTTAGGGGGAACACTTTTCTTGAAATTTTAGTGAGGGATCATCTTATTTAAGCTACTGTCATTCTAAGCAAATAAGATGTAAAACATGATAAGCATCACATGCAATCAAATAGTGACATGATATGGCCAATATCATTTTTCTCCTTTTGATCTCCATCTTTGGGGCTCCATGATCATCGTTGTCACCGGCATGACACCATGATCTCCATCATCGTGTCTTCTTGAAGTTGTCTCGTCATCTATTACTTCTACTACTATGGCTAACACTTTAGCAATAAAGTAAAGTAATTACATGACGTTTATGTTGACACGCAGGTCATAAATAAATAAAGACAACTCTTATGGCTCCTGCCGGTTGTCATACTCATCGACATGCAAGTCGTGATTCCTATTACAAGAACATGATCAATCTCATACATCACATATATCATTCATCACATCCTTTTGGCCATATCACATCACAAGGCATAAGCTGCAAAAACAAGTTAGACGTCCTCTAATTGTTGTTGCAAGTTTTTACGTGGCTGCTATAGGTTTCTAGCAAGAACGTTTCTTACCTATGTGAAAACCACAACGTGATATGCCAATTTCTATTTACCCTTCATAAGGACCCTTTTCATCGAATCCGATCCGACTAAAGTGTGAGAGACAGACACCCGCTAGCCACCTTATGCAACTAGTGCATGTCAGTCGGTGGAACCAGTCTCACGTAAGAGTACGTGTAAGGTCGGTCCGGGCCGCTTCATCCCACGATGCGGCTGAATCAAGATAAGACTAGTAACGGCAAGTAAATTGACAAAATCGACGCCCACAACTGCTTTGTGTTCTACTCGTGCATAGAAACTACGCATAGACCTAGCTCATGATGCCACTGTTGGGGAACGTAGCAGAAATTCAAAATTTTCTACGCATCACCAAGATCAATCTATGGAGTAATCTAGCAACGAGGGGAAAGAGAGTGCATCTACATACCCTTGTAGATCGCTAAGCGGAAGCGTTCAAGTGAACGGGGTTGATGGAGTCGTGCTCGTTGTGATCCAAATCACCGATGATCCTAGTGCCGAACGGACGGCACCTCCGTGTTCAACACACGTACAGCCCGGTGACATCTCCTACACCTTGATCCAGCAAGGGGAGAAGGAGAGGTTGGGGAAGACTCCATCCAGCAGCAGCACGACGGCGTGGTGGTGGTGGAGGAGCGTGGTACTCCAGCAGGGCTTCGCCAAGCACCGCAAGAGACGAGGAGGGAGAGGGGTAGGGCTGCGCCAAGGAGATGTTCTCGTGTGTATGGCAGCCCAAAACCCCCACTATATATAGGGGAAAGGGAGGGGCTGTGCCCCCACCTAGGTTTCCACCCCTAGGGGTGGCGGCCAGCCCTAGATCCCATCTAGGGGGCGGCCAAGGGGGGAGAGAGGCGGGGGCACCACTAGGTGGGCCTTAGGCCCATCTGAGCCTAGGGTTTCCCCCTTTTCCCTTCTCTCTTCGCCTTGGGCCCTGGTGGGGGGGGGCGGGGCGCACCAGCCCACCTGGGGCTGGTCCCCTCTCACACTTGGCCCACGCAACCCTCTGGGGCAGGTAGCCCCACCTGGTGGACCCCCGGGACCCTCCCGGTGGTCCCGGTACGTTACTGATAGCACCTGAAACTTTTCCGGTGACCAAAACATGACTTCCGATATATAAATCTTTACCTCCGGACCATTCCGGAACTCCTCGTGATGTCCGGGATCTCATCCGGGACTCCGAACAACATTCGGTAACCATGTATATCTATTCCCTGTAACCCTAGCGTCATCGAACCTTAAGTGTGTAGACCCTACGGGTTCGGGAGTCATGCAGACATGGCCGAGACAACTCTCCGGTCAATAACCAACAGCGGGATCTGGATACCCATGTTGGCTCCCACATGTTCCACGATGATCTCATCGTATGAACCATGATGTCAAGGATTTAATCAATCTCGTATACAATTCCCTTTGTCCATCGGTACGATACTTGCCTGAGATTCGATCGTCGGTATCCCGATACCTTGTTCAATCTCGTTACCGGCAAGTCTCTTTACTCGTTCCGTAACACATCATCCCATGATCAACTCCTTGATCACATTGTGCACATTATGATGATGTCCTACCGAGTGGGCCCAGAGATACCTCTCCGTTTACACGGAGTGACAAATCCCAGTCTCGATTCATGCCAACCCAACAGACACTTTGAGAGATACCTGTAGTGTACCTTTATAGCCACCCAGTTACGTTGTGACGTTTGGCACACCCAAAGCACTCCTACAGTATCCGGGAGTTGCACAATCTCATGGTCTAAGGAAATGATACTTGACATTAGAAAAGCTTTAGCAAATGAACTACACGATCTTTGTGCTAGGCTTAGGATTGGGTCTTGTCCATCACATCATTCTCCTAATGATGTGATCCCGTTATCAACGACATCCAATGTCCATGGTCAGGAAACCGTAACCATCTATTGATTAACGAGCTAGTCAACTAGAGGCTTAGTAGGGACATGGTGTTGTCTATGTATCCACACATGTATCTGAGTTTCCTATCAATACAATTCTAGCATGGATAATAAACGATTATCATGAACAATGAAATATATAATGATAACTAATTTATTATTGCCTCTAGGGAATATTTCCAATATTTTTTTGTCGCTAATTTCTTTATGCTAACAATCTTTCTGAGTTTCTTGACTTGACTGATATTCATGGACAACTCATTTCCCCATATGCAAAAAGGGTCGAACAGTGGGTCAAAACCTCTGACAGCAAGACCTACATGTGCAAGACTAAATTGTTAAAAAACTAAATATTAAATGGTTCCTACAATTGCACAATAATGTGCTATTAGACAACGGACCATGCACGTGCTAACCTCGATTGTAAACCTCGGTGCATCCCATTGTTTCCCTGCAACACATATAAGGTAGTTAGTCATCAGGTTAAGTAAGGGTTCACATGCTATCAGTAAAATGTGTTGATGAAAAATAAGCACATGGCAGATTCATCAGATTAATTCAAACCACACGGAAAACCCATTTATCCAAACCAAGCATGATTAAGAACTAGGACATATAGCACTTGTATATGTTTCTCATGTATTAAGTGCAGCCAAATTCAATTTATTCCTCACATTCACAACAATACAAATTCTACCCACGACCGTTGGACATTGCATTGCAGAATTGAACCAAGCAGTTAACTAAATACCACAACAAATGAACCAACATTAACTGAGCACCACATTGCATAATATAACATACTCCTAATAGAAGATCAGACAGTTAACCAAACAGTTAACTACAGCCAATTGTAGCAATTGTATTTGTTTCTCATGTATTTACTACAGCCAAATTCAATTTATTCCTCACATGGTATACAATAACAGAATACACCCACAACCATTGAACATCGCATTGCAGAATTGAACCAAATAGTTAACTAAACACCACAAAACAAATGAACCAAATGTTAACTGAGCACCACATTGCACAATGTATAACCAAACCAAGCATGCTTGACAACTTGGAAATATAGCAATTGTATTCATTTCTCATGTATTTTGTAAAGATAAATTCGATTTATTTCTCACATGGAAGACAATACAAAATTGCAGCCTGAAGAATTGAACATCACATTTGCAGAATTGATCCAAACAGTTAACTGAAGACGACAAATAATTAACAAAACAGTTAATAAGTGAGCACCACACTGCACGACATATAGAACATATACACTAGAGCAACATATTGCATGGTAAAATTAGATAGCATAGTTCACTACAATTTGTGAAGGAAAGGCAGAAGCAGCACATGCAACGGGTAAACCGAGCATGCTTAACCGGCGTAGCTAGCAAATGTCAAGGTGCTCCTTCAAGATCTAGGGGTCGGCACGAATGGCAGCCATCGCGACCTCATCCGCGCGTGTGGCCGCGATTTGCTTCTCTGCTGCCAAATGCTCCCTGAGGTCCTGGCTATACTGCATGCACCATGGCTTAGGCCGGCGCTTATTTGGTGGAGGGGTCGATGATTTGGGTGGAAGGTGTCACGCTCGCGCCGGTGGTCGGGGCATGTGGGATGTGGAAGGAGGAGGAGGATGGGGGTCGGGTGTGGATTACCTGCTTGGATAGCCGAGGCTGAGCGACGTGAAGGAGGGTCCCCGACGAGGAGGCGGCGGCGCTGCAAGCAAGGAGTGAAGGTTTCAACTTGGAAAAGAAGGCAGAAACAGGGAAAATGTGGCTTTTGGTAAGGGGGAGGGGGCAGGGAGGTAGATATTTTTGCGGAAGCCGAAAATTTGGAATCGCTTCAGCCAAAAAACTGGCGCGCAAAGTGTCATCAAATACGGTCCCTTATTCAGACATGGTCCGAAGATATTTAGTGTTGCATCTCACATGGTTGGTTATAATAAACTGTGTGGGATCTACTTAATTTTTCGTCTTGATTTGAATTACATAATGGGGTCACAGCGGCCATGGACGGTGTTTCGATTGCTAGAACTTTTATTAGCAGCGAACATGCAACTATAGGTGTGTCGTCAAAAAAATTGGAATCATTCAGGGTTCGTTTGGACATTTTTATATATTAACTGGGTTTTCTAGGCATTTTATGTGCATAATTCAATTTTGAACTACATGCACATGCTCCAGTGCATATAAACTGGTTAAAAAATCAAATATGTGTCCTTGGTTGCATGCTTAGGTCCCTTGCAAGAAATGAGAATGAATTTCAAACACCCTGCCACCGTTAGTCGGCCGCACATATTGAGATACCTGGTTTTCAAATTCTAGTAAATCCAAAACTCATCTGAAATTCATGAAACTTGGCATGCTAACATGGAGCGGCATCAACATGCCATGGTAAATTTTTTGTCCCATTTAGGGCAGGTTTGGGTATAAGCTTCTCACAAACTAGCGCTTCTCACAACAAGCGTGATGGTTTCAGTAGGGAACGTGCCACCTTTTGGGGATGAAACGATATCCGTTGCCTCTTATTGCTTTCAAAAAAATTCAAGTGTCAACATAGAACAACAAGAGTGTTGTGTTCAATTTTGGAATTTTTCGGGATTCATTTGGACATTTTTATACATTAACTGGGTTTTCTAGGCATTTTATGTGCATAATTCAAATTTGAACTACATGCACATTCTCAAGTGCATATAAACTGGTTGAAAAATCAAATATGTGTCCTTGGGTGCATGTTTAGGTCCCATGCAAGAAATGGGAATGAATTTCAAACACCCTGCCACCGTCACTCGGCCGCAAACATTGAGATACCTGGTTTTTAAATTCTAGTAAATCCAAAACTCTTCTGAAATTCATGACACATGGCATGCTATCATGGAGCGGCATCAACATGCCATGGTAAAAAAAAATCAGCTTCCCTAGGTTTAATTCGGTTTCCCCAGTTTAATTCAGTTTTTAAATATAAAACACTCATCGCAAACATTTTAGTTAGAACACCCGTATGCAAACTGACAGCTTCCCTAGGAAGCCAAGGGAAAATGTGCCGAGTAGGATTTGTGTAGCTCTTGATCGCAAACGTTTTAGATAGAACACCCGTATGCAAAGTGAGAGCAGCGCAGGATTTGTGCATCCCTTCAACGTAAATGGTTGTTTTGGATGACCCGTGTGTAACCACGTACAAACAACTATTGGGTATGTTGCCATTTGTCAAACTGGAAAGATTTACATTTGTTGATCTAGTAAAGTTGCCATTTGTCACTCCTTGTAACACTGGGATTTGTCAAAATATGCAGCTAGAAATCATTAGCACTATCTAATTTTGCAACTAAAATTCAGTAATTAAGCATAGATTTCATTCATAGATTAAGCAGCCGTTCTTAATTTGTACAAACAATTCAACTCGGCAGCTGAACCGACCAAACTTCTCCCCAATTGTTGCCAACCACGTACTGAAATAGCTAGTTCAACTATATATACTAGCTAATTTTGAGTACGTTGTACAGTTCGACCACACATATATAGTTAGATGAACTGAACAAAATAGCCCCTAAATACTACTACTTCCACGGAGGGGCTTTGTGCTACTTCCGGTAGCCTCTCCTCTGCCGAGCGCGCTCACCCCCTCAGTAAGAGGCAGAGGGGGAGGAGGAGCCTACCGACGAGCTGGACAAATGCAATATGTTGCCTGCCGGTGCTGCATGTTCAGCGACGCTCGCTAGCTCGAACGTCCACTGCTGCTCCAGACAATCCCTCTCGAAGCGGCCATACTGCTCATATATCTCCTGATTCATCGTCTCTGCGTCGGCGTCTGCCGCGGCCACGGCTGCGGTAAGGCTCTTTGCGTGCTTGACGAGGCGCTCCTCCTCCTCCCGCAGGAACTCGATGTAGCGCGCAAGGATGCTGACGCACGTGTGGGCCTCCACCTCCGCCTCCCGCCTTTGGGCCGCGGCGGCGGAGCGGGTGATAATCCCGGCGGTCGACGGTGGGCTGGCGGCCACGGCGGCCGACGATGGGGTGGCAGCCACGACCACCACCTCCCACCTTCGGGCCGTGGTGGCGGAGTGGGTGATGGCCACGGTGGTCGGCAGTGGGGTGGCGGCCACGACGGCCACCTCCCGCCTTCGGGCCACGGCGACGGAGCAGGAGATGGCCCTGGCTTTCGACGGTGGTGTTGCAGCAACGGTGGCCGACAACAGCTGTCAACGAGCAGCGGCGGCGGAGCGTGTGGTGGGTGTTCCGCGCACACCCAACAGGGATGCCACGCGTACTACAATACACCGGGGACTGCGCCGCCGCCCGGTGTAGCCTCCTAGCAGGAGCTGTCCTCTGATGATGGCGGAGTGGCTGAGCAACGATGACGGACCTGTGCCATTGGCCATTGTGGGAGAAGCAGACGAGATAAGCTACAGGGAGGGAGGGGAAAATGCGACGCAGGACTCTCGCCGGCCGTGAGGGTTTTTATAGCAGGCCGGTAAGCATTGCGATTTTGGGGGATTTCACCGAGTCGGGCGGGAAGGTTGCGAGGGAACCTGCGAGGTTGTGCGGGAACTGACTCATCGACGATTCATTGGCGCCATCGTTTGGCCAAAAGAACGCCCTCGTGCACTGCGCAAGCTTGCGCTGTAAGCCGTCTGCGGCAGCGGGGTGACAAGACGTGCGAGAGAACACATTTAATAAAAAAGTTTGCGATTTAATTACCTACTATACCCCCATCCTAGTTTATAAGTAGGATTTAACTAATAAAATACGAATGCATGTTGCGAAAGATTATATCGTTGGAGTCGTATTTGAACATAGTTTCCAGCTATACAATTTTTGTAACATGCATTAACATTGTTTCAGTTAAATTTAAGGTTATATACCAGCAAGCGTTTGCCCGCAACACACACGGCTTATTCCATCACAAATAGCTCGGATGGATCAATTGTATGCCACATATCGCACACACAACTGATGACCCACAAGTATAGGGGATCTATCATAGTCCTTTTGATAAGTAAGAGTGTCGAACCCAACGAGGAGCAGAAGGAAATGACAGGCAGTTTTCAGTAAGGTATTCTCTGCAAGCACTAAAATTATCGGTAACAGATTGTTTGTGATAAGGTAATTCATAACGGGTAACAAGTAATAAAAGTAAACAAGGTGCAACAAGGTGGCCCAATTCTTTTTGAAGCAAAGGACAATCCTAGACAAACTCTTATATAAAGGAAAGCGCTCCCAAGGACCCATGGGAATTATCATCAAGCTAGTTTTCATCATGCTCAAATGATTCGCGTTCGTTACTTTGATAATTTGATATGTGGGTGGACCGGTGCTTGGGTACTGCCCTTCCTTGGACAAGCATACCACTTATGATTAACCCCTCTTGCAATCATTCGCAACTACAAAAGAAGTATTAAGGTTAACCTAACCATAGCATAAAACATATGGATCCAAATCAGCCCCTTACGAAGCAACACATAAACTAGGGCTTAAGCTTCTGTCACTCTAGCAACCCATCATCTACTTATTACTTCCCAATGCCTTCCCCTAGGCCCAAATAATGGTGAAGTGTCATGTAGTAGACGTTCATATAACACCACTAGAGGAAAGACAACATACATCTCATACAAATATCGAACGAATACCAAATTCACATGACTACTTATAGCAAGACTTCTCCCATGTCCTCAGGAACAACTGTAACTACTCACAAATCATATTCATGTTCATAACCAGAGGGGTATTAATATGCATAAAGGATCTGAACATATGATCTTCTACCAAATAAACCAACTAGCATAAACTACAAGGAGTAATCAACACTACTAGCAACCCACAGGTACCAATCTGAGGTTTTGAGAAAAAGATTGGATACAAGATATGAACTAGGGTTTGAGATGAGATGGTGCTGGTGAAGATGTTGATGGAGATTTACCCCCTCCCGATGAGAGGATCGATGGTGATGACGATGGTGATGATTTCCCCCTCCCGGAGGAATGATTCCCCAGCAGAATAGCTCTGCCTGAGCCCTAGATTGGTTTCGCCAGGTTCCGCCTCAAGACAGCGGTGCTTCGTCCCGAAAGCTTCCTTCTTATTTTTTCCAGAGTGAAAGACTTCTTATAGCAAAAGATGGGCACCGGAGGCCTGCCAAGGGGCCCACGAGGAAGGGGGCACACCCAGGGCATGCCCAGGGGGTAGGGCGTGCCCCCCCACCCCCGTGGATGGTGGGTGGCCCCCTCTGGTGCTTTCTTCACCCAATATTTTTTATATATTCCAAAACTGACTTTCGTGGAGTTTCAGGACTTTTGGAGTTGTGCAGAATAGGTCTCTAATATTTGCTCCTTTTCCAGCCCAGAATTCCAGCTGCCGGCATTCTCCCTCTTCGTGTAAACCTTGTAAAATAAGAGAGAATAGGCATAGGTATTGTGACATAATGTGTAATAACAGCCCATAATGCAATAAATATCGATATAAAAGCATGATGCAAAATGGACGTATCAACTCCCCCAAGTTTAGACCTCGCTTGTCCTCAAGCAGAAGCTGATAACGAAAAATATGTCCACATGTTTAGAGATAGAGGTGTTGATAAAATAAAATATGGACATGAGGGCATCATGATCATTCTTATAATAGCAACATATATATATATATATATGTATATATATATATATATATATATATATATTGTCATATGATTTCTTATGCGAAAGTAACAATCTATACACAATGTCAAGTATGAATCAGAAACTTCATTGAAGACTAACAAACTATGATCTCAGTCATTGAAGCAATTGAAATTTATCATAACATCGGAAAGAGTCAATATAAGAGCTTTTCAGCAAGTCCACATACTCAACTACTCCCTCCGTCCGGGAAATCTTGTCCGTGCCTTAGTTCATCTCTAATTTTGCAAAAACAAAACTTGTACATTTTAAACTATTGCAAATCGCCCCCCCTCAGCTTCTTCCTCCTTCCTCCGCCGCCCGATCCATCCACCGTCTGGCCCCCGCCAGCGAGGCCCTGGCCGCGCTCTCCCTCCGCCCCGCCGACCTGCCCGCGGACTTCGCCGCAGCTGTCGGCCACGAGATCACCAAGGAGGATGGCCGCGTCAGGGACAGGAGCAGCACGACCGCGTCCAGGGAGGAGATCGAGGGGCTCGAGCAGGGGATCGAGGGGCTCGAGCACAGCCGGCGAGCGAGGCAGCAGCATCGCCTCCAGCGCCGCCTGCGTCATCGAGGAGCCCGACCCTGACTGCGGCTCCTCCTCCAAGGCGACCACCTTGACGGGCGCCTCCTCCTCGTCGCTCTCTTCGCCGGCGCAGGTTCCTCGCACCTGTGGCAACCCCAGTCGCCGCTCCCCTCTTGCTGACTTCGGCAGGCAGGGCCACACGGGTCTTCCCCAATGGCGTGACCTGTTGCTGCCGCTGCCGTCCGTCCACCACTTGCCGCTGCCGTCGCCCACCACCTACTACTGCCGCTGTAGCCCACGTGGACCTGTTGTTGCTGTTAGCGACTGCATCTGCTACTGCTGTCGGCGACTGGATCTACTGCTGCTGTCAGCGACTTCATCTGCTACTGCTGTTGGCTGCAGGTACTTCCTGAAAAATGGACTGATTGTGGCTGATTGATCTGGATCTGTGTCAATTGCAGTTTCAGTTACAGTGTGAATTGCATTATCATCACACTTATGTAAGCATTGTACATAATTTTTGTGATATGTTTGATGTTCTTTGTGAAATCTTTGTTGTTCCATCAGGGTACTATACCTGAAAATTAGTGAAGTTGATTTACACCAAGAGTACTCCAAAATTGTACTGTAAGGAGTTTCTCCTTGTGCTACTGCTGCTCCTCTTGTTCCATCATCAATGGAGTTAAATGGATGTAAAATTGACAGTTCTTGATAAAAAAAATTGTATCTAGAGGCCACCAAAATTGTAAACTTCTCTGAAACATGAAAATTTTGGACTGATATGAATTTGGCCATGTTTGAGGTGTTTTGACAACTGAATTTGGCCCATGTTTTGACACTGAATTTAAATGATGTAATATGCATATTACAAGAAGTTTCATAAAAAAAACAGAAGTGCTTGTGAGGATAAGTTGTGTTCAGTCAACTTGATGTTCAGAACCTGTCATTTTCTATGTGCTTCTGAGGACAAGCTGTGTTGATCAGTGTTGGGATGCTAACACCACAAGAAAGCATGCATGCATGCCATGTTCAGGCTTCTTTTTCTTAGTGCATATAGAAGTGGCAATGGAGTGCATAGGTTCAGACTTGAGAGCAGTGAGTGAGCGAGTGGCATCAGTTAGTGAGCTCAAAACCAGTTAAGTCAGTAGCGGGATGGAGCAGTGGAGTGTGACATCACTTGATGCACTAATTCAGTCAAAAGCAGAGTGAGAGAGGCAAATTCAGTAACCTACAATGTCCTAGCCCAATCTATATAAAAAGTGACATCAATTTGTGCAAATCCTAGCACAATCTATATCAAAAAATTGACAGCTTCAGAACATCCTAGCACAATCTTTTCATTATCTCTGAATTTCTAAATAGAGTCTACATACTGCAAAAATTTGAGAAAACTACTGAATTATTGTTGTTTAGTCATTGTTTCTACTATAGTTTTCAGTATTTTGTACAAACTGAAAACTGATTGTGTTAGACTAGGAGTACTTGATTGTGTTAGACTAGGAGTATTTGCTTAATTCATCATGGTTTTCTTTTCACACTAGGAGTACATGCTCAAATGAACAAGGAGTACTTTTAATATCTACTTTTCCCTTTCTTGGCTTCTTTGCTTTTTGTCTAGGATTCTTCATGGTTTTCTTGTTATGATTATATGCTAACCATTCATAGACAGCAGCACACAACTATGGATTTAAACTTGATGCCAGAGGAGGAGGTGGATGAAGCTCAAGAAGAAGAACAAGCTCAACAAGGTGACGCTATGGATTGGAACTTGATGCCAGACGAGGAGGTGGATGAAGCTCAACAAGAAGAACAAGCTCGACAAGGTGACGGTATGGATTTGAACTTGATGCCAGACGAGGAGGTGAATCTCAACAAGAAGAACAAGCTCAACAAGGTGACAGTATGGATTTGAAGTTGATGCCAGACGAGGAGGTGGATGAAGCTCAACAAAAAGAACAAGCTCAACAAGGTGACACTGTGGATTTGAACTTGATGCCGGAGGAGGAGGTGGATGAAGCTGAACAAGAAGAACAAGCTCAACAAGGCGACGCTATGGATTTGAACTTGATCCTGGAAGAGGATGATGAAGACATTGAATTGAATTGGTTTCCTGAAGAGGCTCAAGAAGATGCCGAGGTAGAAGAAGCTCAAGAAGATGCAGAAGTAGAAGAAGCTCAAGAAGATGCAGAAGTAGAAGAAGCTCAAGAATATGCAGAAGTAGAAGAAGCTCAAGAAGCTGATGCACAAGGCAACCCAAGAGGGAAGGACCTAACAGACAACGAGAGATTTGGTGTTTACTTTACTCTGCGAGTAATCGAGCTTAGAGATGGACAGGTTCACCTGTATGACAGGGTGCTCATTGCGACTATGCTGAATGTTCACGTGCGAACAATTACAAGAATATGGAATCTAGCCAATGAACAGCTTGCAGCAGGCCAAGAAGTTGATGTTTCAAGCAAGAAGAAGAAGAACAGTGGTAGGAAGAGGAAAGAACTTGATCGGTCGAGAACAACCACAATCCCTTTGAACAAAAGAAGAACAATTCTTTCCCTCGCAAGGTGTTTGGGTGTTCCCCGATCAACCCTACATGACAAATTTCAATTGCAAGAGTTGAAACGCATCACGAGCACCATCAAACCCACCCTCAATCCACAGAACAAGATAGCGAGACTAAAGTTCTGCCTGTCCATGATGGATGAAAGATGGATATCAAGTCCTTGGCCTAGTTTTAAGCCAATGACAAATATGGTCCACATCGACGAGAAATGGTATGACATGACCCGAGTGAAGAGTAGCTACTACGTACTGCCTGGAGAAGAACAACCAAATTGAATTGTGCACAATACACATAGCATTGGGAAGGTAATGTTTCTAATAGCTGTGGCCAAACCTCACTACAATGAAGATGGGGATATGACATTTGATGGCAAGCTTGGCATTTGGTCGTTCGTGGTAGAGACTGAGGCACAATGAACAAGCCAGAACAGAGATAGGGGGACAATAGAGTTGAGACCGGTTAAACTTAGTAGACCTGTGTGCAGAGATTACCTGATCAATAAAGTAATCCCTGTCATTCAAGACAAATGGCCTGACGGTGACGAGGACACAATGATCTTCATTCAACAAGATAATACAACACCGCATGTCCTCCCTAATGATGCTGGTTTTCTAGAAGCCGTTGTCGTGGTTCTAAGTCTGACAGTAATGTAGGGGGTAGGTATGGAGAGGCAAGATCTTAGCTATGGAGTAGTTGTAAGCAGTAATAGCCCTACGTCTCGGAGCCCGGAGGCGGTCGATTGGATTATGTGTGTATGAATTACAGGGGTGCGAACCCTTTACACTGAGGAGGGGGTGGCTTATATAGAGTTCGCCAGACCCCTCCGGCCCTCAGTTATGCAGGGTTTCAAATAAATGAAGGTCGGGCGTTACTGGTAACACCCCTAATAAAGTGCTATGATTACCATAAAAGCTACTTAATGACCGACCGTTAGCGTGCGGAGTGACTTTAGGTCTCCTGGCCGTCGAGTGGTTGGATCTTGGTCGAGTGATTGCTTCTTGGTCGAGTGTCTTCGAGTCTGTCGAGTGGAACACCTCCAAGTCGATTGAAAGGTGATTTCTTCTAGAGATGTCCTTGGGTAGGGCAGTTAGGACAGGTCCATGACCCTACCCTAGGTACATAGCTTCATCATTAGCCCCCGAATGGATCGAGGTTTGAGTGGGGAAGGAGTTGAGAACTTCTCCCACTCATTTTTTGTGCCATGAGCATATCTTGTTTCGGATCAATGAACCTTAGTGATGACAGCAACTTCCTTTTCAGTCACCTTGATCCATTCTTAGTTTTTTGTCGAGTGAGTTTCTTTACTTGAAAAGCTCCGAGTGATGGTGTGGAGGAGATCTTCCGTCTGACAAGTTGTTCTGCTGCCCGCAGATTTCGCGGGATTCAAATTTTGGGAAGCGCGCGGGACAGGGGAGGTCGCAGTAATCGGATGGGATAGGGCGGAGCCACCTCGATCTCCGCGCCACCTTTTTCGCCACGTATCACGCGCGCGATTGTTACGGGATTTGACAAGATCGTCTGGGCCTACCAGTCAGCCACTCGGAAGCGACCTCATATAAGGCGTCGGACCGGGGTTTCTTGAACAGTGCGTTCTCATTTCTTCTTCTTCTCTTCAGGCTTCTTCATCGCGCTCGCTCTCGCCCCAGCGCCGCCGCTCCGTACGCGTCTCGCCGGCGACGATGGGGAAGGAGAAGACGGCGGCTCTAGAGCGTGCGAAGAAGGCGACGGCAAATGCGAAGGGGAAGGCGACCAGTCAGGGAGGATCTTCCTCACGAGCCGGCCTGCCGAAGGGCTGGATCCAGGGTGACTAGATCCGCTCGGCGATCCGCCAAGAAGACCTCGACGACCTAGCCGACGGAGGACTGATCCCCCATGTATCGGCGCGGCTTCTGGGGAAGGAATCCGAGCCGCAACCTTGGGAGGGTGAGCGCGTTCTCCTTGCCACCCACGTCGACCGTGGATTTTCCTTGCCTCCTCACCCTTTCTTTCGGGGATTTCTGAATTTCTTTGGGGCACAACTCCACCACTTCACTCCCAACACAATCGTGTATCTCGCTGCTTTCGTGTCTTTGTGCGAGAATTTCTTGGGTTGTCGGCCTCACTGGGGTCTTTTCAAGCACATTTTCACCTGTCATTCTCAGACGGTGAAAAAGGCCAATCCGAGTGACGAGAGAACACAAGTGATTCAGATGTGTGGGGGTCTTGGTGTTCAGATGAGAGGGAAAAGTTCCTTTCCGACCATGATTCTTCCCGACTCGGTCTGCGGATGGCAGTCGACCTGGTTTTACTGCAAAGACCAGCCGACGCCAGGGCAGTCGACTGGCCTCCCTCCTTTTACCATGAACCGAGTGAGGAGACCCTCCTCTTTGAAGGTGCTCCCAGAGGAGAAGGCGCAAGTTAGGGTGCTGGTCGAACGAGTGGTCCAGCTTATCCGTGACGGGGTCACTGGTATGGATCTCTTGGAGGTTTTCCTTCGGCGGCGCATCCAGCCTCTTCAAGCTCGAGACCATTTGATGTGGATGTATTCGGGTCTTGACGACACCACTCGGATTCACCCGGAGGAGGTCGATGACGACACACTGGAGGGGTGGCTGTCGGGCATCACTGGAAACAAGGACAACCCCAGGGGAGCCAGGAGAGTTCCTCCATTCGACCAGTCCCACGAACCAGAAAAGGTATGATTCTGAGCTTTTGCTTATAATCTGAATTCACTCACGCAGCTGTCTATACTGCATCGACTGACTTTATTCTTCATGCTTTCTTTCAGGCCCTTATCGAAATGTACTCAGTGCCCAACGGAGAGCAAGGGCAAGATCTAGAAGGAGAGGCGAGCAGCGGCGACAGTGGCGAATGGCATTCTGACGGAGAAGAGGACGAAGAAAGCGACGACTCAAGTGACGAAGAAGAAGTCGAGTTGCCTCCTCGCAGGGAGAGGCGATCCAAGCTTGACCAAGAACGACCGAGCGCCCGTGAAAAGGCGATTGCTCAGACTGGTCAGTCTTCAAAGCGTCCTCGGACATCTTCACCAACCCCAACTGAAAAAGTGACAAAGCATCTCAAAGTTGCAGAGCAGAAGCCTCGGAAGGCGTTGCCGAAGATTAAGATTGACATCCCCGTCGCTTCTGCGCGAGTGTCTCCCTTTGTATTCACTCGATGCTCCGTGTTGTTTATTTTTCTTGATTTAACCAGACGAACTTTGGAACTGGCAGCGCTGCTACATCCGGGACCTCAGCTTACAGAGATGAGGATGAGGTAATGGAGGATGCAGTCACTTCCAATCTGGGTATGATTTCTGTCATGCTGTCTTTATTTGGTCGACTCAACTGCAATGTGTATCATTGGGTGATGTGATTTTGGCGATTGATCTTTGAACAGCTCCTAACATTATTGACCTCCCCGATGATGATGATGAAGAGCCTGAGAGGCCTTTGACGAGGAAAAATAGGAAAGCTCCTGCAAGCAAGGTGCTAAGGCCTTCTTCGTCGACTGCTCAAGCTCCTGCCGACCCACCTTCAGTTTTTGCGATCCATCATGTCCCAGAGGACGAAGTGAATGCTGCCAAGGAAGCCATACGCCAGGTGGGCATTATGATGGAGAAGATGAAGGCGGTGCGGGACGCCAGTCAGTCCGCCTATGACGCCAGCTCGGCCCTCCAAAGCAATGTTCAGGTTAGTTGGTCACTGTTTGTTCTGTTAGGATATGCTATCTGAAGACTCTCTTTCTGAAAATCTTTGCATCTGTACACCCACTGGGTGTGTCGATTGAATTTTTGGACTGGTGGGGGCACGCTGAGTGCACCCACTAGGTGTAGTCCTTGAGACTATGGTGGACTGCTAGCAGTCGACTGTAGTCTTTGTATTTTGATTCTTTCGCTCGATCTGGTCTGGCCGTGTCGAGTGTAAACTGGTAGTTTTGCTTTTCCACTCAGTCTGGGCGAGTGGGATCAGAACCGGTGGGGGCACGCCAAGTGCACCCACTGGGTGTAGTCCCCAAGACCGCGGTCGACTGCTGGCAGTCGACTGGGGTCTAAACGGCTTGTTGTCCACTTCTTTCTTGACGGCGCAACTGTTCTTTCTCTCTCTTTTTTTTACTCCCTGCACTCGACTCCGGCGGGCTGGTCGAGTGGGATCAGAACCGGTGGGGGCACGCAAAGTGCACCCACTAGGTGTAGTCCCCGAGACTATGGTGGACTGCGGGTAGTCGACCGTAGTCTTAGTATTTATTGTCTTTGTCGTTTTTCGCTGTAAAATAACTTCCCCTCCCTGATTGCAGAAATCTTGTGATCTTGGAGCTCACTTTGCTGACTTGGAGAAACAGCAGATCCAGCTAAACATTGACTTGGAATTGGCCAAGACAGAGCTGCAGAAGGCCAAGGACGACGCCAATGGTAAGACGAGCTTGTCGACTGGTTTGTCTTAGGCTTGAGTACCCTTCCGCTCTTTCTGAATCAAGCACCATTTCTTTGCAGAAAAACTAAACGAAGCTCTGGCAAAGAAGGATCTGGATTTGGCTGCTGCTCAAAAGAAAGCTGACGATAGAACCGCTCTGGCTGAACAGAAACTGGCTTCAGTCGGCCAATTGGAAGAAGAGAACGCCAAGATGAAATCTGCCCTGAACGAAGCCAACAAGGAGTGCACGCGCTTGAAGAAGGACAATCTCAACCTGTACGAGAAGATGGAAGGCATCGCTCGCAGGGGGGACGACCTGGAGAGCTATCTGAGGAGCCTTGCCAAGAAGTTGTTCATCAAGCTTGAAGGTATACATTTTTTTCCGACTGATGTTTTTTTTGTCGACTCAGCATACAAAAATTAACTTATCCTTGGATCGTGAATGCAGAGTTTTGGCAGAACTTCGAGGAGAAGACTGGGCGGATTGAGCCAGGTTTGGACCCCATCAACTCTCCCGTGAAAGATGAAACTGCCATGAATCTGCTCCGACTGGAATCCCACATCGACGGTTTTGTGGACTACTTGGCCCGAATGAAGGTCGCCACGTCACGGATCGACACGGCACTTTGGCCAGGGGCCACGCTCCAGAATGATCTCGAGTCTCTGATGACTCGACTTAACGAGATCCCTGGCCGAGTGCAGGAGTGGAAGAAATCTTCTGCCCGGTGTGGTGCTGATGTGGCTCTGTCTTTGGTTTGTGTCCACTGCAAGGAGGTGCGACAAGATAAGCTGGCAGCAATCAAGGTCACCAACACCCAGAGGCATGACTTCCGATCTTTTATGGAGACTTTTATTGCTGCAGCCACTCAGATCGCCGACGGCGTCGACCTGGACGAGTTCATCGAGCCTGCCAGTCCTCCTCCTGCGGAGTGAACAAACTTTTATGCCCCACCTTAAATTTGCCTTGGAATGCCGAGTGGTTTTTGTAACCGTTAAACTCTTTCAGGCTGAATGCCCGAGCACTTCAATCTGCGGTCTGGAACCTTTAGGATTTATCTGAACTTGGTTTATCGTTGAATATCTTCATGAATTCTCCGTCGAGTGGAACTCGTTCTTCACTCGAGACGACTTTTGTATTTGTGGCGCAGCTCCAAAGGAGAAGGTAGCAGTCGACCCGCACCTCATCATCCTTGCGGGTCGGAATGGAGCGCATGTTGTATTTGTGGCAAAGCTCCGAAGGAGAAGGAGGCAGTCGACCTGCACCTCGTCGTCCTTGCGGATTGGGATGGAGTGCATGTTGTATTTGTGGCGAAGCTCCCAAGGAGAAGGTGGCAGTCGACCTCACCTCGTCATCATTGCGGATTGGGATGGAGCGCATGTTGGATTTGTGGCGAAGCTCTGAAGGAGAAGGTGGCAGTCGACCTGCACCTCGTCGTCCCTGCGGATTGGGATGTGTTTCGTACTTAGGCGAGTACTGGACTGCAGCTAAGCCCCCGAGTGGGAGGTTGGCTCACCACTCGGTAGGATTTTCAAATACTTAGGCGAGTACTGGACTGCAGCTAAGGCCCCGAGTGGGAGGGTCGCTCTCCACTCGGTAGGATTTTTCAAACTTAGGCGAGTACTGGACTACAGCTAAGCCTCCGAGTGGGAGGGTCGCTCTCCACTTGTTAGGATTTTTCAAACTTAGGCGAGTACTGGACTACAGCTAAGCCCCCGAGTGGGAGGGTCGCTCTCCACTCGGTAGGATTTTTCAAACTTAGGCGAGTACTGGACTGCAGCTAAGCCCCCGAGTGGGAGGGTAGCTCATCACTCGGTAGGATTTTCAAACTTAGGCGAGTACTGGACTGCAGCTAAGCCCCCGAGTGGGAGGGTCGCTCTCCACTCGGTAGGATTTTCAAACACTTAGGCGAGTACTGGACTGCAGCTAAGCCCCCGAATGGGAGGGTCGCTCACCACTCGGTAGGATTTTCAAACTTAGGCGAGTACTGGACTGCAGCTAAGCCCCCGAGTGGGAGGGTCGCTCCCCACTTGGTAGGATTTTCAAACTTAGGCGAGTACTGGACTGCAGCTACGCCCCCGAGTGGGAGGGTCGCTCACCACTCGGTAGGATTTTCAAACTTAGGCGAGTACTGGACTGCAGCTAAGCCCCCGAATGGGAGGGTCGCTCACCACTCGATAGGATTTTCAAACTTAGGCGAGTACTGGACTACAGCTAAGCCCCTGAGTGGGAGGGTCGCTCCCCACTCGGTAGGATTTTCAAACTTAGGCGAGTACTAGACTGCAGCTAAGCCCCTGAGTGGGAGGGTCGCTCTCCACTCGGTAGGATTTTCAAATACTTAGGCGAGTACTGGACTGCAGCTAAGCCCCCGAGTGGAAGGCTGGCTCACCACTCGGTAGGAAATTATTTTCACAAACTTAGGCGAAACGGATTCGCAGCTAAGCCACCCACTGGGTGTTTCGTGGCTCATCAATCTGGCGATCGACATTATAAAGGTGGTACGCTCCATTGTGGAGGACTCTGGTGACTATGAAGGGACCTTCCCAAGTAGGAGCGAGTTTGTGTGGTTTCTGTTGATCCACTCGAAGGACCAAGTCTCCTTCTTGGAAGGCTCGACTCTTCACATTTCTGGCATGGAATCGACGCAAGTCTTGCTGATAGATGGTCGATCGGATCATGGCCATTTCTCTTTCTTCTTCCAGGAGGTCGACTGCGTCCTGCCGGGCTTGTTCTGCTTCATCTTTAGAGTAGAGCTCGATTCGGGGTGCGTTGTGAAGCAGGTCACTCAGCAAAACTGCTTCGGCTCCGTAGACCAGAAAGAATGGGGTTCTTCCCGTCGATCGGTTCGGGGTTGTCCTCAATCCCCAAAGAACTGATGGAAGCTCGTCGACCCATGCACCTACTGCGTGCTTGAGATCGCGCATCAGTCGGGGTTTCAGTCCTTTGAGAATTAAGCCGTTTGCTCTTTCCGCTTGTCCATTCGACTGGGGGTGAGCGACTGAAGCGTAGTCGACTCGTGTGCCTTGAGAGGCGCAAAAGGCTCTGAATTTGTTAGAATTGAAGTTTGACCCATTGTCAGTGATGATGCTGTGCGGAACTCCATATCTGAATATCAACTCTCTGACGAAACTGATAGTAGTGCAAACATCAAGATTTTTGATAGGCTTAGCTTCAATCCATTTGGTGAACTTGTCGACTGCTACTAGCACATGAGTGAAGCTGCTCCTGCCCGTTCTGAGTGGTCCAACCATGTCCAGTCCCCAAACAGCGAAGGGCCAGACGAGTGGAATGGTTTTCAGGGCTAACGCAGGTTTGTGCGACATATTGTAGTAAAACTGACATCCTTCACATTTATCGACTATCTCTTTCGCCATTTCATTCGCTCTTGGCCAGTAGAATCTCGCTCGGTATGCTTTAGCCACAATGGTCCGAGAGGACGCATGATGACCGCAGGTCCCCGAGTGGGTATCATCAAGGATTATCTGACCTTCTTCTGGTGTTATACACTTCTGATTGACTCCAGTCGCGCTTTCTCCATACAACTGTCCCTTTATGACTGTAAAGGCCTTGGATCAATGGACGATCTGTCGAGCCTCTTCTTCGTCCTTTGGGAGTTCTTTCTTTAGGATGTACGCGATGTACGGTACCGTCCAGTCGGGAGTGATGACCAAAACTTCCATGATCAGGTCGACCACAGCTGGAACTTCAATTTCAATCGGATCCATGGCACTTTTTGGCTGCGGGGCTTCTTCAGTGAAGGGATCCTCCTGAACTGATGGTGTGTGGATGTGTTCCAAAATCACATTGCTGGGAATGGCTTCTCTTTTGGAACCTATTTTCGCCAAATCATCAGCTGCTTGATTTTTCAGTCGGGGTATGTGATGAAGTTCTAACCCCTCGAATTTCTTCTCCAGCTTTCTCACTGCATTGCAATAACCAATCATGGCCAGACTTCTGACGTCCCACTCCTTCATCACTTGATTAACCACCAAATCTGAGTCTCCATAGACCATGAGGCGACGGACGCCGAGTGAAATGGCCATGCGCAACCCATATAAAAGTGCTTCATATTCTGCTTCGTTATTGGAGGAATCAAAGTGGATTTGAAGAACATATCTGAGACTATCTCCTCGGGGGGAGACCAATACTACCCCGGCATCGGAACCATTCACCATTTTGGAACCGTCGAAGAACATGGTCCAATGCTCCGAGTGAACCTGAGTCGGCAGTTGTTGTTCAATCCACTCGGCGACGAAATCTGCTATTGCTTGGGACTTGATAGCTTTCTTTGCCTCAAACTTGATATCTAGAGGAAGGAGTTCAATCGCCCATTTTTCCACTCGACCAGTTGCATCTCTGTTGTGCAGGATCTCTGACAATGGAGCGTCGCTGACGACTGTAATGGAATGATCAAAGAAGTGGTGAGCAACCTTCTTTGTGGTCATATAAATCCCATATACAAGCTTCTGATAATGAGGATATCTTTGCTTCGACGGGGTCAAAACTTCAGAAACATAATATACTGGGCGCTGAACTTTGAAGGCTTTTCCTTCTTCTTCCCGCTCGACCATAACTACCGTACTGACGACTTGTCCTGTGGCTGCGATGTAAAGTAGCAAAGGCTCTTTGCTGATTTGGGCAGCAAGCACCGGCTGGGTGGAGAGTAGAGCTTTGAGCTCTGCAAATGTTGCATCAGCTTCAGGAGTCCACTCGAACTTGTCTGACTTCTTCATCAATCGGTAAAGAGGCAATGCCTTTTCACCGAGACGAGAGATGAATCGACTTAAAGCGGCCAAGCAACCAGTAAGCTTCTGGACGTCGTGCACGTGCATAGGACGTTTCATCCGGAGTATAGTACCGACTTTTTCTGGATTGGCATCGATTCCCCGTTCAGAAACGAGAAAACCGAGTAACTTTCCGCCAGGAACTCCGAATGTGCACTTTGATGGATTAAGCTTGATATCATACCTCCCGAGGTTGGCAAAGGTTTCAGCAAGGTCAGTCAGCAGGTCGGAACCCTTCCATGACTTGACCACAATATCATCCATGTATGCTTCCACATTCCGACTGATTTGAGTGAGCAAACACTTCTGAATCATCCTCATGAATGTGGCTCCGGCATTCTTGAGGACGAATGGCATGGTAACATAACAGAAGCACCCGAATGGAGTGATGAAAGCTGTTTTGATCTCGTCAGGTCCATACAGACGGATCTGATGGTACCCGGAATAGGCGTCTAAAAAAGACAGTCGCTCACATCCCGTAGTCGAGTCGACTATCTGGTCGATGCGGGGGAGAGGAAAATGATCTTTCGGGCAGGCCCGATTGATATGTTTAAAGTCAATGCACATGCGAAGTGACTTGTCCTTCTTGGGGACCATGACAACGTTGGCGAGCCACTCGGAGCGGTAAATCTCTCGGATGAACTCCGCTGCTAAGAGCCGAGCCACCTCCTCACCAATAGCCTTTCTCTTCTGGACGGCGGACCGTTGGAGACGTTCTTCGACATGTTTCACTTTTAAGTCGACTCGTAGGCGGTGCTCAGCCAGCCCCCTGGGAACACCCGGCATGTCAGAAGGCTTCCATGCGAAGATGTCCCAGTTCTCACGGAGGAACTGGATGAGCGCTTCTTCCTATTTGGAGTCGAGTGTTGTTGAGATATGAGTCGGAGCAGCACCGGGATTGGTCGGGTGAATGTGAACCGGCTTAGTTTCACCAGACGACTGAAAAGCTGATTCTGTAGCGGGCTTCTTGGCTCGCAAAAAATCACTCGGGTCTGCAGTCTTCTGGTACTCCTGCAGCTCCACCACTGCCATCTGAGCATCAGCGATCTTTGAGCCTTTCTAAAAACACTCTTCTGCTTTCTTCTGATTGCCCGTAACAGTGATCACACCTTTGGGACTAGGCATCTTCAATTTGAGATACACATAACATGGTCGAGCCATGAAGCGTGCATAAGCTGGCCTGCCCAAAATAGCGTGATAAGCACTCTGGAAATCCACAACTTCGAACGTCAAATTTTCTTTGCGGTAATTCTTGGAATCACCGAAAACCACATCAAGACCAATTTGGCTAAGTGACTCAGCCTTCTTCCCAGGAATGACTCCATGGAAACTCATGTTGCTGGTACTGAGTCTGGACATTGGAATGCCCATCCCTTTCAACGTCTCAGCATACAGTATGTTCAAACCGCTGCCACCATCCATCAAGACTTTGGTCAGTCGAGTGCCTTCGACGACTGGGTCGACCACCAAAGCTTGCCTCCCAGGGGTGGCAATGTGCGTTGGGTGATCGGACTGGTCGAATGTGATGGCAGTCTGAGACCACTTCAGATAACTGGGTGTCACCGGAGCAACCATATTCACCTCACGGTTGATAACTTTCAGTCAACTTTTGCTATCAACATCAGCGAAAATCATCAAGGTGGAATTGACCTGGGGGTATCCATCATCACTGTCTTCCTTGTCCTCAACTTTGTCCGACTCCTTTTCCTTATCTTTGGGCTGTTTGCCCTGGAACTGCTGGATCAAGAGCCGACACTGTCGAGTGGTATGTTTCGGGTAAATGAACTTACCCTCTTCATCTTTCTTGGTGTGGATGTGACATGGCAGATCCAACACATCATTTTCGTCTTGGTCTTTAACTTTCTAGGGGTTCCAAGGCCCTTTGGGTTTCCCTTTAAACTTTCCTTGAGTTACAGCCAAGGCTTCCCCAGGAGCAGCTGGCTCGGCTTTCCGCTTCTGTTTCTGATTGGAATTTCCTCCTCCGGTTTCTTGGGCGACTGACTTGTGCTTGCCACTCCGGAGTCGATCCTCATCTTCACCATTAGCGTACTTGGTGGCAATCTCCATCATCCGATTCATAGACATGTCTCCGGTTCGACCGAATTTCAGATTCAGTTCTCTGTACTTGACGCCTTCTTTAAAGGCACAGACCGCTTGGTGATCAGGCACATTCTCTACCATGTGATGTAACATGATCCATCTCTGGATGTAATCCCTCAAAGTTTCATTTGGCTTATGCACACAAGACCGCAGTTCCGTCAGCCCTGCCGGTCGCTTGCATGTTCCTTCAAATGTGGTGACAAACACTCGGGTGAGATCTTCCCAAGTGTAAATGCTGCTGGGTGCTAACTGATTCAGCCACGCTCTGGCCGAGCCCTCCAACATGAGAGGAAGGTGCTTCATGGCCACTTCATCATTGCCACCGCCAATCTGGACAGCCACTCGGTAGTCTTCAAGCCAAGTATCGGGCTTGGACTCACCAGTGAACTTACTGACTCCAGTCGCCAACCTGAAGTTGGGAGGAATCACAGCGGCCCTGATGGCTCTACTAAAGCACTCTGGCCCCGAAACATGTACTCTGCTGCTGGTAGGTGCATCTCTGTCATGACCTTCTCGGTGAGCTCTGTTCCTGTCGACCGAACCTTGAACGAGAATGGATCTCGCATCAAAGCCTGGTCCCCTGGGGTCGACTGGAATCCTTCGCCCAACACTACGAGGGCGCCTGTCATCCTGCTGTCGAGGCACATATGATCCACTCCTCGGGGGAGCGGTAGGCACTCGATGTCGATCGTCACGATCGAATCAGTGATCATACTGCTCACGGTTCCCGTACTGATCACGTGGGTCCCCACGTCCCTCACGCCTCGGGGGCGATCTTGGGCTATGAGCCGACTGGACTATGTCTGCAGCAATGGATCTGCTATGAATCCTGTTCCGCGACTAAGAAATAATGGAATTCTGGTCTCCTGCTGCTCGGAGTAATGCTCTGATCTGCAGTAAGCCTCTGCCAGCCTCTGACTGGGAAGGCCGAATCAACTCTGCTATACGGGCTGCAGCTGCTAAATTCTGAATCGGAGTTCGATATACCTGTGGGGGCGGAAAGAGCTGACGTCGACTGGATTCTGGAACCCATTGTAGCGCACGCTCGTCGAGTGCTCGCTGGAGGTTCTCCAATCAAGTGCGCTCAGCCAAGTTTGCCAGGCGCACGTCCTCCAAGGCATGAGCCTCGGGGGTTTCTCCAACGATAGGAGTGTGCAGTGCATCCATGTTCCGGCGACGAAGTTCTTCTCTCTGCAGCGACGTGAGAGGCTCGGGGAGATATTCCTCATGGGGATGTGACGGGTCACCTCCACCCGCGCCTCCGTCGGTGTGGGGAAAACCGAGAGGACTGCGCGGTCCATCGACCATCAGAACCTCCGCCGCCGGATCACTGCTGTCGCACTCGGATGCGGTCTCTACGGAGCCTGTCGAATAGGTCGTAGAGGGATTCGTCGGGCTCGATCGCCGTGACTTGAGGGGTGGCCAACTGGCGTGCCACCGTGTGTCTCACCCACCGCTGAAGTCTCGACCTACCGGAGTGCTTGCGCCGGCGGGAAACGGGGAGGGAGGACAACATAGGGGCCAACCGATAATGGGTCGACGGCTGCCGCAAGAGGACGCCGCGGACGCATGCACGAAAGTGCGTTGCCCCGCGGACAGGGAGTGCGTCGACGTCGAGCGGAGCCTCCTGAAGCCAAGCGGAGTCGTCGGCGATGAATGTGAGCGCGCCGAGACGGATCTCGTGGCCCTCCACCAAAACTCCGCCAGAAACCATGATGATTTAGATCGGAAAAGATCGCAACTCCTCCAACAAATCGCTAAAACACCTGCCCCAAGGTGGGCAACAACTGTCGTGGTTCTAAGTTTGACAGTAATGTAGGGGGTAGGTATGGAGAGGAAAGATCTTAGCTATGGAGTAGTTGTAAGCACACTAGGTTTACGAGTTCAGGCCCTTCTCGGAGGAAGTAATAGCCCTACGTCTCGGAGCCCGGAGGCGGTCGATTGGATTATGTGTGTATGAATTACAAGGGTGCGAACCCTTTACACTGAGGAGGGGGGTGGCTTATATAGAGTTCGCCAGACCCCTCCGGCCCTCAGTTATGCAGGGTTTCAAATACATTAAGGTCGGGCGTTACTGGTAACGCCCCTAATAAAGTGCTATGATGACCATAAAAGCTACTTAATGACCGACCGTTAGCGTGCGGAGTGACTTTAGGTCTCCTGGCCGTCGAGTGGTTGGATCTTGGTCGAGTGATTGCTTCTTGGTCGAGTGTCTTCGAGTCTGTCGAGTGGAACACCTCCAAGTCGATTGAAAGGTGATTTCTTCTAGAGATGTCCTTGGGTAGGGCAGTTAGGACAGGTCCATGACCCTACCCTAGGCACATAGCTTCATCAGCCGTGGCACAGACAGATCTGGATATTCGACTATTGCAACAACCACTAAACAGTCCTGAGCTCAATGTGTTAGATATTTGTTTCCACTGCTCCCTCCAATCCCTAACCGACTGCAGAGCACCTATGAATATCCAGGAATTGGTACAGGGTGTAGAGGAGGAGTTTGAGAACTATGATGCCCATAAGCTGTTCAAAAGCTTCATGACGTTCCAAGCAGTCATGGTGGAAGTGATGAAAGATCAAGGAGGAAACAACTACAAGATGCTGCATCTGCATAAGGAATGTCTACAGAATGCTGGAGAGGAAATAATTGGTGTATACTGCAGTCCTGAGCTAATTACTGACACTAAGGCCATTTGTAGAACAAGGAAATGAATAGATAGCGAAGGAAAAAAGAAAGGGGAAGGGAAAAAAAGAAAGGATAGTAGTATGTGATGTGTATGTCTTGTGTATATGTTGTGTATGTCATCTATAGAATTTTTTGGATTAATTTGGAATAATTTGGATTAAGTTGGAATTATTTGATTTATTTGAATTAATTTGGAATTATTTGAATTAAGTAGGATTTATTGGATTTATTTGAATTAAGTTGGATTTATTGGGTTTATGCAAAATGAAGATCAACCAGGTATTTCAACTCTTATTTGAATTTTTGTTTGCTTTACTTCTCTCCTCTCTCTATCTAACTTGTTGCTGCTAGCTTCAGAAAATTGTTCAACTTCTAATCAGTGCAAGAGCAGCATAGGTGAGTGCAAGAGTTACAAAGTCAGGACATGGTGATATACTCCCATCTCTTGATAAATACAGTAACAAAGTCAAGAATATGTTCAACCATCAGTCGGTCTATGTAAATGCATATTCCAGCATGGTCATATAGCAGCACCACTTCATATAGCAGCAGAACTTAAATGATTCCTAGATGCACTAGTAATAATTTTGTTTAAAACTTAACAAGGTTCAGTAACAATTAAAACAATAGCTTTAAACAACAGAGAGACAAGATGTAGGGTTTTCAGCTGCTGCCACAACACAAAGTCTACTCAAATACACATAGCAGCACCACATGCCTACTGTAGTGCAAATTTGGAAAAATGGCACTTGTGACTACTCCAGTGCTACAATCAGATTACTTTTTTTAGTGGAGAACACAACAGACATCACACCAAATTTGGAATGGGGAAACAATGGGACCTAACTGACCACATGCAGGAGGGGGTGGAGCTGCACTGGGGAGTGGTGGAGATGTGCACTGTGCTGACCATCGGTGGGACAGCGGCGCCAGCAATGTGAAAATTTTCCGTGATTTAGAATAAGAAATCTTCCTGTAAGAATAACCTTTAGTCAACAACAACTGCTCCCAACTTTGAATTTTGACAGTAAGAATAAGAATGAAAATTCAGCGAGTAATTTAGATTATAGAATAAGAATAAGAACAAGGGCCTCAGGATGTTCATTTGAATTTTTCTGTGTCATGCTTCAGGATGTTCATTTGAATGTTTCTTTAAGGAATGGCCATATAACAGAAGAACTGAGAGAGGGAGTACATGACCTCTCTCAAATAATAAAGCACGTAGGGTTTCTGCCTGTCCGTCGCGCTAATTTGCAAAAAAAGCCCCTGCATTTTCATGAAATCAACCCACGGTCCAGATTTAAGTCACACCGAGATGTTATTTTATAGTTTTTCAAACCCCCATGACTTTTTAGGTATTCCATCCGCGGATCATACTTAAGTCAAACAAATGCTTTTCTAAACCATCCATATCTTTTAAACTGTAACTCCGATTTAAACATGTTATATATGAAATTTGATTAGGAAAATATATAGAATATGAATATAAGATTATTTTAACCTGTTAAGTATTTATAAATATTATTTTGGAAGATATTTAATTTAAACAAATGGTTTTCTAAATTATACGTATCTTTTAAACCGTAACTCCGATTTTAATATGTTATATATGAAATTTGATTAGAAAAATGTGTGAAATATGTACATGATGTTAATTTTACCCGTTAAATATTTTTTAGATATTTTTTGGAAGCAAACTTATAACTATAGCGCACGATCCATTTTTTCATACAGGCGGCGATCGGGATTGCAAATAAACACCCACTATAATCATATAGGGAAAACAAAACATCGAGAACTACACATGCATATCTCTGAATACGTCGTAGGGGAAAACAAATAGATTTCTTATTGCGAGTGTGAGACAAAGCGAGAGAGAGGGAGAGAGAGGAGAGAGGGAGAGAGAGACGTCTTAGGATTAACCACATTCTAACATGTTCTGGTTTGTGTGAACACTAAGGCCACCGCCGGCGAGGGTGAGAAGAAGGATAAGCGGAAACACAAATATGATGCGTCACTAAAATAAAGGAGGTGGACCTATTGTGGTCTTGAGTGATGGTTGTGCGGTTAAGAGTGTGTGTTGTGTTTTTATCCCGTTGCAACGCACGGGCTCTTTTGCTAGTAAAATTCAATTAAATTATGGAGATGAATCTGACCACCAGCTCTACAAACTAAAAATTATGGAGCTGAAATTATACAGGTGGTCTCATAGAGTAAAATTCAGTGAAATTTTAAAAACTAAGAATTATGGAGCTCCATCTGATCATTAATTCAGACTTCGGACACCACAGGCACCAAAATTGAGCAGGGAGCAAGGAGCACCAAAATTGATCTTTAATTCAGACTCCAGACACCACATGCACCAAAATTGAGTATAGCACAAAACTGAGAATTATGAAGCTCCACTCTGCACGTACCCTATGAAGAGGAGAGAGCCGCCTTCATCTCCACTGGAAAGGAAAGGTGAGATCTTGTGCTTCCCAATTTAAAATTTTGCCGGCGACTCCAACACCTACATCTAGGCGCTGGCGGAGGCCGACGGCGCCGCGTTCTGCGCCGCCCATGACTGCCTCTTTCTCTGGCCGGCCACCGCGTTGGGGATGCTGGAGTGGTACACATTCGACCTCGTCACCGGAAGGGATGAGGAAAGGTGAGTATTTTAGGGAACAAATCGACGGGCAAGGATGGGGGGAGCGGTGGAGCTGTGGGTTGCGGCGGCGCGACATGGTTGAGCTACGGGTCATGGCAGAGCGGCGTGATGTAGCTACGGGTCGCGGCGACACAGCATGGTGGAGCTGCGTGGCGTCGCCGATGTCGCGGGGGAGCGGTGGAGCTGCACGAGCGAAGCTGTCGAAGGGGACGATGGACTGCGGGTTCGGTCGGAGTTTATTCGAGGTTTTTTTTGCAAAAACGACATGGGGACAAGATTTCCCGGACGGAGGGAGTATCATTTAGTCTTTCACAATTGCTAACACTCACGCAATACTTATGGGTATGGAGTTTTAATCAGACACAGAGAAATAGAGGCTTATATTGTTGCCTCCCAACCTTTTACCTCAAGGGTAATGTCAACAATAATAGTTTATGATAACTTACATCCAATTGGATATATATATATATATCAGGATCTTTCCAACACAATGTGCTTGCCAAAGGATAAAGTGTAAAAAGGAAAGGTGAAGATCACCATGACTCTTGTATAAGACATGAGACAAAAATAAAAGACATGCCCTTCGCAGAGGGAAGCAGAGGTTGTCATGTGCTTTTATGGTTGGATGCACAAAATCTTAATGCGAAATAACATCATTTTATATTGCCACTTGTGATAGGGACCTTTATTATGCAGTCCGTTGCTTTTATTTCTTCCATATCACAAGATCGTATAAAGCTTATTTTCTCCACACTAATAGATCATACATATTTAGAGAGCAATTTTTATTGCATGCAACAATGACAACTTACTTGAAGGATCTTACTCAATCCATAGGTAGGTATGATGGACACTAATGGCAAAACTGGGTTTATGGATATTCGGAAGCACAAGTAGTATCTCTACTTGGTGCAAGGAATTTGGCTAGCATGAGGGGGAAAGGCAAGCTCAACTTGTTGGATGATCCATGACAATATACTTAATTTCAGATATAAGAAAACATAACTCATTACATTGTCTTCCTTGTCCGACATCAACTTTTTAGCATATCATATTTTAATGAGTGCTCACAATCATAAAAGATGTCCAAGATAGTATATTTATATGTGAAAACCTCTCTTTCTTTATTACTTCCTAGTAATTGCAATGATGACCAAAACTATGTTTGTCAAATCTCAACAAATTTTATTCATCATACTCTTTTATATGTGAAGTCATTACTCTCCATAAGATAAATATGATCTCTTTATTTATTTTTATTCTTTCTCTTTTTTCTCAAGATCATAGCAAGATAACCAAGCCCTTGACTCAAAACTAATCTTTATTATATATAGCTCACGGACTCGATTACATAGAAGGATCATAAAGCAAAACTCAAAACTAGATCATACTAAACTTTATTCCACTAGATCAAGATATAACCAAAAGGATCGAACTAAGAAAAACGGTAAAGATAGAAGTGTGATGGTGATACGATACCGGGGCACTCCCCCAAGCTTGGCAGTTGCCAAGGGGAGTGCCCATACTCGATACTCACATCTCCTTTGGTGGTAGTGATGATGGAGTTATTGATGATGTAGGCTTGTCGTCCAACATCAAGCGTAGGAGGTGCTCCAACTTACGAATAATGCCCTTGAGTGCGGTGATATGCTCTTGCAACAGAATATTTTCACGACTTAGATACTTGTTCTGCACCCGAACTATTTCAATCATCTTAAAACCTTCAATTTCAGTAGGGGTAAGAAGATTGTAATGAGGTTGAAGGATATCTTCTTCTTACACTACTAGGGAAAAGCCTAGCAGCAGCGCGGGTTTTAGGCCTATCAGTAGCGCAAGGTGATGCGCTACTGACAAGGCGCTACAGCTAATGTATAGCAGTAGCGTGCCTCCGCCCACACTACTGCTAAATCGACTTAGTAGTAGCGACTTCCCGGAGGAGCGCTACTGGTAATTAGTAGTAGCACTTCTCCCTGCCCGTGCTGCTACTATTATTTCGTATTTTATTTCTTTTTTATTTCATGTTGTATTCGTACACCTTTACACAAGTTTTCATACAACAGGAATTTAGAAATTTTTTTTACATCATAATGAGTTATTACATCACGGGGTGAAAGAACCGTGGACTAGTTTCAAGTGGATGGACATCCACTTGAATCTAATCCGCGGTTCTTTCACCCAATGATATAATAAATATCATCATCATCATCATATCATTAACAACTTATCATCATAATACATCATTGTCATATAACACCTCCTCAAGATCATCGTTTTCATCAATGAGACATCACATAGCAAATTGGTCACTAGTCGTAATCACAAGTACTCCTCATCATCAACTCTAACACATTGTATCACATAATAAACAAATTGTACCTCATAGAACCTACTACATTCTCTTAGGACCTACTATATTCTCTAAGGTAAAATAGCAAAAAACAAGATAGCCCCTTACTCTCCATTATGGAGAATGGAGATTATCATGTCTCCAATTCTTGCCTTTCGCTTAATGTTACTTCCAAGAACCTCCTTGCGAATGTCCAAACATTTTTTCCATTATTTGATTAGCATGTGTTCACCGGTTTTAGAAATCTGATATGCACAGGTGAGCTCCTTAGATTGACCTGGCTGTATGTTCAGAATTGCAAGGTGACCATTTTGATACATCAGATGAGGCACACAATCCATCGGGATTTTCTGTTGAAAAACATAGTAATAACTTCATAGTTAGCAATGATGTACTAGTTTTAGAAGTATGCAAAAGATGCACGGATGTCGTAATAGTAAAAAATCTTACCAGGGTATCTCCATAGAAGTTACTGTGGTTCAACACGTGCACTAGTGGCACGTATTCACCATAATTTGGAGGAGTTCAATAATAGGTATTATAATTCTCAAGATAAGTACAATAAGCAATCAGATGGCTTTTCTCCTTATAAGTTAATTCGGAGCCATCAGTGTAGTGGGTTTTGTCTACCATCTTCTGCACATTCTTTGAAGATTCAAGATAAGCTGTTAATGGAAATAAGCTGTCAACTATTTTGAAATAAACAATATAAATTAGTTAATAACTATTTTTGAGAAACTCACATTGCGGTAGAATCGGAAGCGTATCAACAAGGACCCAAATGTCCATATTGTCTTGCTCGATGTCAGGATCACCAAGATCCATGGTGATAATCATACCCTCATAAAAACCATACATTTTGCAAAGTGCTTCCTAATTTTGGCAACCAAAATGGGTTACCCTCTGAGAATTGTACAGATTTACTTCAAAATCGATATCATGATGGGTCCTTAGGTGTATTTTCTTTGTTTGAAAATTTTCATGGTCTTCAAAACCCATCCTATCCAAGACATAGCATCTTGCATGGCATGGGATAAGCTAGTCGAATTGTAAAAGATGAAAATTAGATGTTGAAATAGTTGAAGTCATGCTTAATTATGAAAAGAACACTTGTTGTTGTTGCGTACCGTTTCAACATCGAAGGTCTCCTCGAGCTTAATGCTGAAGCGCCGAACTTCGTCCAGCTCAACGAACATGTCGCACATACCTCGGTCGTCGTGGCACCAGCTGCACTCCCCCGGGAGACTGTCGTCGTCCGAGTACGACATTTCCTATGTTCATAATTCAAAGATTAAACTTGTACAATTAAATATATGTACTAAAAACCTAAATTAGATCATTATTTTTTGAGAAAATCCAGGCCACTCGATATTTCCTACATATTCTAGCACAAGTCATGCCAGAATTCACGGAAAAATCTGGCATGACCTTTGCTAAAAAAGGACATATCGAGCGCCTGAAATTTTCCGGAACGGAAATTAATCAACACTCCGGCAAAACATAGGCCACTCGGAGGTGTAAACTGAACATGAACGGCCACTTGGGCAACCACTTATCCTATTTGAGCAAATATGACATGTTCAACTAGTTTTATTAATTCAACTAGTTCTTACTAAATATAAACTTACTATAAATAGAAAAAAAATACTAGTTCTTTCTAAAAATAAAGTAGTTCAACTAGTTATATTAATTATCTTACTAAAAATACATTAGTTCTATTAATTCAACTAGTTCAACTAGTTTACTAATTTACTTACTAAACTAGTTCAACTACAACTAAAGTAGTTCAACTAGTTTATTAATTTACTTACTAAAAATAAAATAGTTGCTTTAACTAAAAAAATAAACTAGTTCTATTAATTTTCATACTAAAAATAAAATAGTTGTATTAACTCAACTAGTTCAATTAAGCACTTACTATGAATAAAAGTAAACTAGTTTTTACTAAAAATAAACTAGTTGAACTAGTTATATTAATTTTCTTACTAATTCTATTAAACACTTACTAAAATTTAACCCTAACTAATTTGATGAACTCTAAAATTTAATCCTAACTAACTCGATGAACTCTAAAACTAATTCTACTTAACAACTACTGCCATAATTAGCATCTAATTTGATGAACCCTAATTAATTAGATGAACTCTGAAATTTAACCCAAAGAACCCTAGCTATGCAGAGGTAGGGGAGGAGGAGGACGGCGTGCTCACCTCTGGTGCCGGCGGAGTTAGGGAGAGGGGCACGCGGTGTCGAGGTTGGGGACGGGGTCGGGGCGGTGGGCGCACGGCAAAGGGCGGCGATGTAGGGGGGTTGTCGAGGTCGGGGTCAGGGGCGGCGTCGAAGGTGTGCGGAGAGCGACGGGTCACGCGCGGCGGCCGATGACGATGCAGGGCGGCAACAGCGGAGGAGTAGGGATTTGGGCGAAGTGGTCGTGGGGGAAGAATGAACCGCGCGGTTAAGTTAAAAGTAGTAGTAGCGCGTTCCAGGAAGTGCACTGCTGCTACGGTAGCTATAGCGCATTTCTTAACAAGCGCTACTCATTTCCTTCGCATTTTTATTTGCTTTCCATTTAATTTTATTTTCATTAGCAGTAGCGCCTTTGTTCGTAAACGCGCTGCTACAAAACAAATAGCGGTAGCGCGGTTCCACGTAGATCACTACTACTATGTGTAGCCTATCGGCTAAGCCGTGGGAATTTTAGTAGTAGCGCTTTTGTACTCGGGCGCGCTACTACTATAACTGTATCTGTAGCGCGGTTTAAAATACCGCGTTGCTGCTAATTAGCACCAGTGTAAGTTTTTTTCCCGCGCTACTGCTAATGTTCTGTGTATAAGGTTTTCCCTAGTAGTGCTATGTTACCGGAGCTTGATCCTCCATGGCCTTCTTGATCCTATCATTCTTGTTGATCTCCCCGGGTTCTTCTCTCTTCAGCTCTATCTTCATTAGCCAAGCATCGTCGCCCTCATTGTTGGAGGAGGGGGATGACATGATGCCTGGCCTTGATAACTCTAGCAGAAAACAGCTCGAAAAAGAGGATATTTGCATGGTACCATGGTCAAAACCTTCGGGAGAATATATAATGGATTTTTACCGACCAAAAGAAGTATCGTGCAAGAAAACAGAGTCTGGAGGGCACACGAGGCAGGTGGCGTGCCCTCCACCCTCGTGGATGCCTCGTGTCCTTCCCGAACTACTTACCGTACCACATAGCTATTCCTTTTCGGAGTCTGATACGTTCTGGAAAGTATCCCTTATGTACTCCTCTGGGGTTACGGTGTCAATAACATTGGTTTCAACGTTTATGGAATTACATGAGATATAATGTTGATTTTTATGGAACCGGAATGATAGACCTCCTCGATAACGTAAGGACCTTCCCATTTAGATATGAGTTTTCCTACAAAAAATCTTAAACGATAGTTGTATAACAGAACATAATATCCTACATTAAACTCACACTTTTGTATCCTTTTGTGATGCCATCTTTTAACTTTTTCTTTAAACAGTTTGGCATTCTCATAGGCTTGGGTTCTCCACTCATCAAGTGAGCTGATGTCAAATAGTCTCTTCTCACCAGCAAGTTTGAAATCATAATTGAGCTCTTTAATGGCCCAATATGCCTTATGTTCTAGTTCGAGAGGTAAGTGACATGCTTTTCCATAAACCATTTTATACAGAGACATACCCAGAGGATTCTTATATGCAGTTCTATAGGCCCATAATGCATCATCAATTTTCTTGGACCAATTCTTTCTAGATCTATTAACAGTCTTTTGCAAAATTAATTTAATTTCTCCATTACTCAGTTCTACTTGACCACTAGACTATGCGTGGTATGGAGATGCAATTCTATGATTAACATCATACTTAGCAAGCATTTTACGAAAAGCACCATGAATAAAATGTGAACCACCATCAGTCATTAAGTATCTAGGGACTCCAAACCTCGGAAAAATAACTTCTTTAAGCATCATAATAGAGGTGTTATGATCAACACTACTAGTTGGAATAGCTTCTACCCACTTAGTAACGTAATCAACAGCAACTAGAATATGCGTATACCCATTAGAGGAGGGAAACGATCCCATATAATCGAAACCCCAAACATCAAATGGTTCAATAACAAGTGAATACTTCATAGGTATTTCTTGACGTCTACTGCTACCTCTTGAGCACTGGGCTGGTTTTTCCCCGAAGAGGAAGGGATGATGCAGCAGAGTAGCGTAAGTATTTCCCTCAGTTTTGAGAACCAAGGTGTCAATCCAGTAGGAGGCTACGCGCGAGTCCCTCGTACCTGCACAAAACAAATAAATCCTCGCAACCAACATGATAAGGGGTTGTCAATCCCTACACGGCCACTTACGAGAGTGAGATCTGATAGATATGATAAGATACTATTTTTGGTATTTTTTTTATGATAAAGATGCAAATTAAAATAAAATAAAAGTAAATAGCAAAGTATTGGAAGATTAATATGATGAAGATAGACCCGAGGGCCATAGGTTTCACTAGTGGCTTCTCTCAAGAGCATAAGTATTTTACGGTGGGTGAACGAATTACTGTTGAGCAATTGACAGAATTGAGCATAGTTATGAGAATATCTAGGCATGATCATGTATATAGGCATCACGTCCGAGACAAGTAGACCGACTCCTGCCTGCATCTACTACTATTACTCCACTCATCGACCGCTATCCAGCATGCATCTAGAGTATTAAGTTAATGAAAACAGAGTAACGCCTTAAGCAAGATGACATGATGTAGAGGGATAAACTCATGCAATATGATGAAAACCCCATCTTGTTATCCTCGATGGCAACAATACAATACGTGCCTTGCTGCCCCTACTGTCACTGGGAAAGGACACCGCAAGATTGAACCCAAAGCTAAGCACTTCTCCCATTGCAAGAAAGATCAATCTAGTAGGCCAAACCAAACTGATAATTCGAAGAGACTTGCAAACATAACCAATCATACACAAAAGAATTCAGAGAAGATTCAAATATTGTTCATAGATAGACTTGATCATAAACCCACAATTCATCGGTCTCAACAAACACACCGCAAAAACAAGATTACATCAAATAGATCTCCACAAGAGAGGGGGAGAACATTGTATTGAGATCTAAAAAAGAGAGAAGACGCCATCTAGCTACTAACTATGGACCCGTAGGTCTGAGGTGAACTACTCACACTTCATCGGAGGGGCTATGGTGTTGGTGTAGAAGCCCTCCGTGATCAATGCCCCCTCCGGTGGAGCTCCGGAACAGGCCCCAAGATGGGATCTCGTGGATACAGAAAGTTGCGACGGTGGAATTAGGGTTTTGGCTCCGTATCTGATCGTTTGGGGGTACGTAGGTATATATAGGAGAAAGGAGTACATCGGTGGAGCAACAAGGGGCCCACAAGGGTGGAGGGCGCGCCTGGGGGGGGGGGTAGGCGCGCCCCCCTACCTCGTGGCCTCCTCTTTTCAGTCTTGACGTAGGGTCCAAGTCTCCTGGGTCTTGTTCATTGAGAAAATCACGTTCCCGAATGTTTCATTCCGTTTGGACTCCGTTTGATATTCCATTTCTTCGAAACCCTAAAACAGGCAAAAAAACAGCAATTCTGAACTGGGCCTCCGGTTAATAGGTTAGTCCCCAAAATAATACAAAAGTGGATAATAAAGCCCAATAATGTCCAAAACAATAGATAATATAGCATGGAGCAATACAAAATTATAGATATGTTGGAGACGTATCAAGCATCCCCAAGCTTAATTCCTGCTTGTTCACGAGTAGGTAAATGATAAAAATAGAATTTGATGTGGAGTGCTACTTGGCATAATTTTAATGTAATTCTTCTTAATTGTGGTATGAATATTCAGATCCGAAAGATTCAAGACAAAAGTTCATATTGACATAAAAATAATAATAATACTTCAAGCATACTAACAAAGCAATTATGTCTTCTCAAAATAACATGGCCAAAGAAAGTTCATCCCTACAAAATCATATAGTTTAGTCATGCTCCATTTTTGTCACACAAGAATGCTCTCATCATGCACAACCCCGATGACAAGCCAAGCAATTGTTTCATACTTTAGTAATCTCAAACCTATAAACTTTCACGCAATATATGAGCGCGAGCCATGGACATAGCACTATGGGTGGAATAGAAAATAATGAGGGGGGTTATGTGGAGAAGACAAAAAGGAGAAAGTCTCACATCAACGAGGCTAATCAATGGGCTATGGAGATGCCCACCGATTGATGTTAATGCAAGGAGTAGGGATTGCCATGCAACAGATGCACTAGAGCTATAAATGTATGAAAGCTCAACAAAAGAAACTAAGTTGGTGTGCATCCAACTTGCTTGCTCACGAAGACCTAGGGCACTTGAGGAGGCCCATTGTTGGAATATACAAGCCAAGTTCTATAATGAAAATTCCCACTAGTATATGAAAGTGACAAAACAAGAGACTCTCTATCATGAAGATTACGGTGCTACTTTGAAGCACAAGTGTGGCAAAGGATAGTAACATAGTCCCTTCTCTCTTTTGCTCTCATATATTTTTTTATTTGGCCTTTATTTTTTATATATGGCCTTTCTCTTTTTTTTATAATTCCTCACTTGGGACAATGCTCTAGAAAATGATGATCATCACACTTCTATTTATTTACAACTCAATGATTACAACTTGATACTAGAACAAAAGATGACTCTATATGAATGCCTCCGGCGGTGTACCGGGATATGCAATGGACCAAGAGTGACATGTATGAAAGAATTATGAACACTGGCTTTGCCACAAATACTATGTCAACTACATGATCATGCTAAGCAATATGACAATAATGAATGTGTCATGATAAACGGAATGGTGAAAAGTTGCATGGCAATATATCTCGGAATGGCTATGGAAATGCCATAATAGGTAGGTATGGTGGCTGTTTTGAGGAAGATACAAGGAGGTTTATGTGTGAAAGAGCGTATCATATCACGGGGTTTGGATGCATCGGCGAAGTTTGCGCCAACTCTCAATGTGAGAAAGGGCAATGCACGGTACCGAAGAGGCTAGCAATGATGGAAGGGTGAGAGTGCGTATAATCCATGGACTCAACATTAGTCATAAATAACTCACATACTTATTGCAAAAATCTACAAGTCATCAAAAACCTCGGCACTACGCGCATGCTCCTAGGGGGATAGATTGGTAGGAAAAGACCATCGCTCGTCCCCGACCGCCACTCATAAGGAGGACAATCAAATAACACTTCATGTTTCAAATTTGTTACATAACGTTTACCATACGTGCATGCTACGGGACATGCAAACTTCAACACAAGCATTTCTCAATTTCACAACTACTCAATTAGCACAACTTTGATATTATTACCTCCATATCTCAAAACAATCATCAAGCATCAAACTTCTCCCAGTATTAAAAACACTCATAAGAAAATTTTACTAATCTTGAATACCTACCACATTAGGATTTTAAGAAAATTACCATGATATTTAAAACTCTCAAAATAATCTAAGTGAAGCATGAAAGATCAATAGTTTCTATAAAACAAATCCACCACCGTGCTCTAAAAGATATAAGTGAAGTACTAGAGCAAAACTATATAACTCAAAAGATATAAGCGAAGCACATAGAGTATTCTAACAAATTCCAAATCATGTATGGCTCTCTCAAAAGGTGTGTACAGCAAGGATGATTGTGGTAAACTAAAAAGTAAAGACTCAAATCATACAAGCGCTCCAAGCAAAACACATATCATGTGGTGAATAAAAATATAGCTCCAAGTAAAGTTACCGATAGAAGTAGACAAAAGAGGGGATGCCTTACGGGGCATCCCCAAGCTTTGGCTTTTAGGTGTCCTTAGATTATCTTGGGTGTGCCATGGGCATCCCCAAGCTTAGGCTCTTTCCACTCCTTGTTCCATAATCCATCAAATCTTTACCCCAAACTTGAAAACTTCACAACACAAAACTCAAAGTAGAAAATCTTGTGAGCTCCGTTAGCGAAAGAAAACAAAAGACCACTTCAAGGTACTGTAATGAACTCATTATTTATTTATATTGGTGTTAAACCTACTGTATTCCAACTTCTCTATGGTTTATAAACTATTTTACTAGCCATAGATTCATCAAAATAAGCAAACAACACACGAAAAACAAAATCTGTCAAAAACAGAACAGTCTGTAGTAATCTGTAGCTAGCGCAAGATCTGGAGCTCCAAAAATTCTAAAATAAATTTCTGGACGTGAGAAATTTATCCATGAATCATCTGCAAAAATAATTAACTACATAGCAGTTTCCAAATAAAAATGGAAGCAGTTTTCGTTAGCGCTGAAGTTTCTGTTTTTTACAGCAAGTGTAACAAGACTTTCCCCAAGTCTTCCCAATGGTTCTACTTGGCACAAACACTAATTAAACACAAAAAAACACAAACTAAACAGAGTCTAGATAAATTATTTATTACTAAACAGGAGCAAAAAGAAAGGAATAAAAATAAAATTGGGTTGCCTCCCAACAAGCACTATCGTTTAACGCCCCTAGCTAGGCATAACAAGCAAGGATAGATCTAGGTATTGCCATCTTTGGTAGGCAATCCATAAGTGGCTCTCATAATAGATTCGTAAGGTAATTTAATTTTATTTCTAGGAAAGTGTTCCATGCCTTTCCTTAATGGAAATTGGAATCTAATATTTCCTTCGTTCATATCAATAATTGCACTCTAAGGAAAGGTCTACCAAGAATAATAGGACATGAAGGATTGCAATCTATGTCAAGAACAATAAAATCTAGGGGCACATAATTCCTATTTGCAACAATAAGAACATCATTAATTCTTCCCATAGGTTTCTTAATAGTGGAATCCGCAAGGTGCAAGTTTAGAGAGCAATCATCACACTAGTAGAAAAAGGGCCTATTGTCCCGGTTCGTAAGGGCCTTTTGTCCCAGTTCCTGAACCGGGACTAAAGGGTCGGTACTAATGCCCTGTCCCTTTAGTCCCGATTCAATCCAGAACCGGGACAGATGGGCCTCCACGTGGCCTGTGCGCGGAGCCCAGGCAGGAGGGCCTTTGGTCCCGGTTGGTGGCACCAACCAGGACCAATAGGCATCCACGCGTCAGCATTTCTGTGGCTGGGGTTTTTGTTTTTTGGGGGGGGTTGGGGGTTTTGGGGGGTTAATTTAGGTGTTTCATATATTGTGTTAGCTAGCTATAATTAATAGAGAGAAGTGTCCTCTCTTATGTCCGTGCTTGGTCGACGCTACGTACTATACATACGTATAGAGAGGACTAGACATGCTAGCTAGCTAGTAAGCAAACGAAGGAAACAGAAGATCGTCATGAACATATATGCATACAGAGAGAAGTGATATCGACCACCTCTCCTTCTCCGAGAGATTGGTCGAACAACAAGTTCTCGTATATCTATCCGACACTACCGGCTACATATATACAATAATTATCTCTTACAAATATAATCTCCTAACATACGGACTCATGGTCCACATAGTATTCTCCGTCTTCAACGATCACGTGGTCAAGAAAGAATGCCGCCAATTCCTCTTGAATTGCTCGCATGCGAGCTGGTGCTAGGAGTTCATCCCGCTTCCGAAACATCTAATTTGAAGAAGGGGGTCAATACATATATATATATATATATATATATGAATGAATGAAACTCAACACAAATGATGGTAATAAAATAAAATTGTGAATGTTGTTATTTACGCACTTCATATTGTTCGTCAGAGTAGCCCCGCTCACAGGTCGTGTGGCGGATGGACTCGCAAACGTAGTATCCACAGAAATCATTCCCTTGTTCCTGCCACAACCACTTTACAAGAAATAGAGGTCAATCAAACTGATAAGCAAGAATGCCAAATGGTATTGATGAAACTAGCGCTTGAATCAATAGGAGATGCCGGAACATGCTACTATAGTACTTACTTTCGGGTGTCTAAATTGCAGCTTCTT
Source organism: Triticum urartu (assembly GCF_003073215.2). Classification (NCBI taxonomy): domain Eukaryota; kingdom Viridiplantae; phylum Streptophyta; class Magnoliopsida; order Poales; family Poaceae; genus Triticum; species Triticum urartu. The sequence goes on from NC_053026.1 coordinate 632,590,849, forward strand.
CAGGAGTCCCGGAGCTTTTTTGGTGAATTTTTTCCAAACCCTGCCAGACAAAGAAAACAATTACTTGATATATCAGGAAATGAACAATGTTGCTGATATGGTGGATAATGATCGATTTAACTTACTTCTCGAGCATTTGAGTCATGTCCGCATAGTCCTGGGGATATTTTCGTCTTGAGTCTAAGACGGTTACTAGTCCCTGCTCAAGCTTAATCTCTAGGAGAATATAGTGGAAACTGCACACGCATGCATAACTCATCAATTACATTAATATAACCTTGACTAATATATAAGGGAAACCGAATATGCACAAGACACTAACACTCACTTGAAGTTGTAAGGAAAGAGTATTATAGTTTTGTTTTCATTTATTACCAATGATCGTAGCAAGTTGGCCTCGCTATCTGCGGCATGATATTTAACCTCAATTGCATCTATGAGATTTGTGTTAATGAACCCAATATCACCGATTTTTCTTTTCTTCAATTCGACGATCTTCAATTTGCATAATATAGTGAGGATAATTATAAATACATGCAATGAAAGATCTGAGCTATATAGAGAGACTTAATGATAGAAGTAGTACTACTTACAGATAGTAGCAGGTGACTGTTGCTTTATCGAGGGCCAATTGATTGAAAAACTGAAAAAACTCCTCAAATGGAATAGGCAACAGATCAATTCCAACGAGGTCATGCTCCTTTTTAACTCTCACATACAAAGTACTCCTCCCCCCAGACTCTCTGCAGATTTTCAAGTACCAATCATGCAATCTTCGCATCATCGTTCATAGAGATCTTTCATCTTTGACGAGAGGCTTCCCGTACTCGTATCTTTGTATCTGCACCTCCATGAAATCATAATGTACATCGTCGGGCGGGTAATCTCCAAGATTGCTATAACCGGGCACCATCCTCGGACCATTAGCGACGATGTCGCTAGGCACCTTGAGCGGGGGGCACGATTGCTTTGCTTGTTCGCCGATCTGGGCAATTTGTTTCCCAGCTCGTCGTTCTTTCAGCCTTTGATCACTGACAGTACTTCCCGACCGCTCCGCTTCGGCAAATTCCTTTCCAATAATGCGCTCATAGTTTCCTTTCAGCGGAGACTTGGGTGGTTTTGTCAGGGCAGCCAGAGTGCGCTTCGCTTTCACCGGATCTACCTTCTCCTCCGGAGGTGGATGTTTCTTTGGTTTCACCCCTTCAAAGAAGTTCCTCACTTCTTCTCGCGCGATCTCGGCGTTCTCCTCCGGGGTTCTCTCGTATGGTAACTTCTCTGGAGTCTTCAGAGAAGGACCGAATCTGTATGTCCTCCCGCCTCTGGCTGTACTGCTAGACGCCGGCAGAGCAAACGGAGCGGTTGTCTTCTTTACTTGCTTACGAGGCGGAGGAGAAGGACTACGACGCGCCGGAGCAGCCGGAGCGGCGGCAGGTCTTGTTGGGGAACGTAGTAATTTCAAAAATTTCCTACGGACACGCAAGATCATGGTGATGCATAGCAACGAGAGGGGAGAGTGTTGTCTACGTACCCACGTAGACCAGCAACGGAAGTGTTGACACAACGTAGAGGAAGTAGTCGTACGTCTTCCCGATACGACCGATCTAAGTACCGAACGTACGGCACCTCCGAGTTCTGCACACGTTCAACTCGGTGACGTCCCTCAAGTTCCGATCCAGCAAAATGTTGAGGGAGAGTTTCGTCAGCACGACGGCGTGATGACCGTGATGATGTTCTACCGACGCAGGTCTTCGCCTAAGCACCGCTACGATATGACCGAGGTGGAATATGGTGGAAGGGGGCACCGCACACGGCTAAGGAACGATCACGAGGATCAACTTGTGTGTCGTGGGGTGCCCCCTTGCCTCAGTATATAAAGGAGGGAGAGGGGGAGGTGCGGCCGGCCCTATCGGTGCGCCTGGAGGAGTCCTACTCCAACCGGGAGTAGGACTCACCCCTCTTGCCTTGTTGGAAAAGGAAGGAGGAAGGGAGGAAGAGGAAAGGGGGCGCCGCCCCCCCCCTTCCTTGTCCTATTCATACTAGGAGGGAGGGGGCGCGCGGCCTGCCCTGGCCGGCCCTCCTCTTCTCCCTTATGGCCCATGTAGGCTCAATAACCCCCGGGGGGGTTCCGGTAACTCCTCGGTATTCCGGTAAAATCCCGATTTCACCCGGAACGTTTCTGATATCCAAATATAGGCTTCCAATATATCAATCTTTATGTCTCGACCATTTCGAGACTCCTCGTCATGTTCGTGATCACATCCGGGACTCCGAACAACCTTCGGTACATCAAAACACAAAAACCCTAATTACGATCGTCACCGAACTTTAAGCGTGCGGACCCTACGGGTTTGAGAACTATGTAGACATGACCGAGACACGTCTCCGGTCAATAACCAATAGCGGAACCTGGATGCTCATATTGGCTCCTACATATTCTACAAAGATCTTTATCGGTCAGACCGCATAACAACATACGTTGTTCCCTTTGTCATCGGTATGTTACTTGCCCGAGATTCGATCGTCAGTATCTCAATACCTAGTTCAACCTCGTTACCGGCAAGTCTCTTTAATCATTCCGTAATACATCATCCTGCAACTAACTTATTAGTTGCAATGCTTGCAAGGCTTGAGTGATGTGCATTACCGAGAGGGCCCAGAGATACCTCTCCGACAATCGGAGTGACAAATCATAATCTTGAAATACGCCAACCCAACAAGTACCTTCGGAGACACCTGTAGAGCACCTTTATAATCACCCAGTTACGTTGTGATGTTTGGTAGCACACAAAGTGTTCCTCCGATAAACGGGAGTTGCATAATCTCATAGTCATAGGAACATGTATAAGTTATGAAGAAAGCAATAGCAACAAACTAAACGATCAAGTGCTAAGCTAACGGAATGGGTCAAGTCAATCACATCATTCTCCTAATGATGTGATCCCGTTAATCAAATGACAACTCATGTCTATGGTTAGGAAACATAACCATCTTTGATTAACGAGCTAGTCAAGTAGAGGCATACTAGTGACTCTCTGTTTTTGTCTATGTATTCACACATGTATTATGTTTCTGGTTAATACAATTCTAGCATGAATAATAAACATTTATCATGATATAAGGAAATAAATAATAACTTTATTATTGCCTCTAGGGCATATTTCCTTCAGTCTCCCACTTGCACTAGAGTCAATAATCTAGTTCACATCGCCATGTGATTTAACATCAATAGTTCACATCACCATGTGATTAACACTCATAGTTCACATCGACATGTGACCAACACCCAAAGTGTTTACTACAGTCAATAATCTAGTTCACATCGCTATGTGATTAACACCCAAAGAGTACTGAGGTGTGATCATGTTTTGCTTGTGAGAGAAGTTTAGTCAACGGGTCTGCCACATTCAGATCCGTAAGTACTTTGCAAATTTCTATGTCAACAATGCTCTGCATGGAGCTATTCTAGCTAATTGCTCCCACTTTCAATATGTATCCAGATTGAGACTTAGAGTCATCTGGATCAGTGTCAAAACTTGCATCGACGTAACCCTTGACGATGAAACTTTTGTCACCTCCATAATCGAGAAACATATCCTTATTCCACTAAGGATAATTTTGACCAATGTCCAGTGATCTACTCCTAGATCACTATTGTACTCCCTTGCCAAACTCAGGGCAGGGTATACAATAGGTCTGGTACACAGCACGGCATACTTTATAGAACCTATGGCTAAGGCATAGGGGATGACTTTCATTCTCTCTCTATCTTCTGTCGTGGTCAAGTTTTGAGTCTTACTCAACTTCACACCTTGTAACATAGGCAAGAACTCCTTCTTTAACTGTTCCATTTTGAACTACTTCAAAATCTTGTCAAGGTATGTACTCATTGAAAAACCTTATCAAGCGTATTGATCTATCTCTATAGATCTTGATGCTCAATATGTAAGCAGCTTCACCGAGGTCTTTCTTTGAAAAAATCCTTTCAAACATTCCTTTATGCTTTGCAGAATAATTCTACATTATCTCCGATCAACAATATGTCATTCACATATACTTATTAGAAATGTTGTAGTGCTCCCATTCACTTTCTTGTAAATACAGGCTTCACCACAAGTCTATATAAAACTATATGCTTTGATCAACTTATCAAAGCATATATTCCAACTCCGAGATGCTTTCACCAGTCCATAGATGGATCGCTGGAGCTTGCATATTTTGTTAGTACCTTTAGGATTGACAAAACCTTCTGGTTGCATCATATACAACTCTTCTTTAATAAATCCATTAAGGAATACAATTTTGTTTATCCATTTGCCAGATTTCATAAAATGCGGCAATTGCTAACATGATTCGGACAGACTTAAGCATAGATACGAGTGAGAAACTCTCATCGTAGTCAACACCTTGAACTTGTCGAAAACCTTTTTGCGACAATTCTAGCTTTGTAGATAGTAACACTACTATCAGCGTCTGTCTTCCTCTTGAAGATCCATTTAATCTCAATGGCTCACCGATCATTGGGAAAGTCAATCAAAGTCCATACTTTGTTCTCATACATGGATCTCATCTCAGATTTCATGGCCTCAAGCCCTTTCGCGGAATCTGGGCTCATCATCGCTTCCTCATAGTTCGTAGGCTCGTCATGGTCAAGTAACATGACCTCCAGAACAGGATTACCGTACCACTCTGGTGCGGATCTCACTCTGGTTTACCTACGAGGTTCGGTAGTAACTTGATCTGAAGTTACATGATCATCATCATTAGCTTCCTCACTAATCGGTGTAGTAGTCACAGGAACAGATTTCTGTGATGAACTACTTTCCAATAAGGGAGCAGGTACAGTTACCTCATCAAGTTCTACTTTCCTCCCACTCACTTCTTCCAAGAGAAACTCCTTTTCTAGGAAGGATCCATTCAAAGCAACGAATATATTGCCTTCGGATCTGTGATAGAAGGTGTACCCAACATTTTTTTTGGGTATCCTATGAAGACGCACTTCTCCGATTTGGGTTAGAGCTTATCAGGTTGAAACTTTTTCACATAAGCATTGCAACCTCAAACTTTAAGAAACGACAGCTTAGGTTTCTTGCCAAACCATAGTTCATACAGTGTCGTCTCAACGGATTTAGATGGTGCCCTATTTAACGTGAATGCAGCTGTTTCTAATGCATAACCCCAAAACGATTGTGGTAGATCGGTAAGAGACATCATAGATCGCACCATATCTAATAAAGTACGGTTATGACGTTCAGACACACCATTATGCTGTGGTGTTCCAGGTGGCGTGAGTAGTGAAACTATTTCACATTGTTTTTAACTGAAGGCCAAACTCGTAACTCAAATATTTTACTTCTGCGATCATATCGTAGAAACTTTCATTTTTGTTACGATGATTCTCCACTTCACTCTAAAATTCTTTGAACTTTTCAAATGTTTCAGACTCGTGTTTCATCAAGTAGATATACTCATATCTGCTCAAATCATCTATGAAGATCAGAAAATAATGATACCTGCCACGAGCCTCAATATTCATCGGACCACATACATCAGTATGTATGATTTCCAACAAATCTGTTGCTCGCTCCATTGTTCTGGAGAACGGAGTCTTAGTCATGTTGCCCATGAGGCATGGTTCGCAAGCATCAACTGATTCATAATCAAGTGATTCCAAAAGTCCATCAGCATGGATTTTCTTCATGCGCTTTACACCAATATGACCTAAACGGCAGTGCCACAAATAAATTGCACCATCATTATTAACTTTGCATCTTTTCGTTAATATTATGAATATGTGTATCACTAGATCGAGATCCAACGAACCATTTTCATTGGGTGTGTAACCATATAAGGTTTTATTCATGTAAACAGAACAACAATTTATTCTCCTACTTAAATGAATAACCGTATTGCAATAAACATGATCAAATCATATTCATGTTCAACTTAAACACCAAATAACACTTATTTAGGTTCAACACTAATCCCAAAAGTATAGGGAGTGTGCGATGATGATCATATCAATCTTGGAATCACTTCCAACACACATCGTCACTTCACCCTTAACTAGTCTATGTTCATTCTGCAACTCCCGTTTCAAGTTACTACTCTTAGCAACTGAACCAGTATCAAATACCGAGGGGTTGCTACGAACACTATTAAAATACACAACAATAATCTGTATAACAAATATACCTTTGTTCACTTTGCCATCCTTCTTATCCGCCAAATACTTGGGGCAGTTCCGCTTCCAGTGACCAGTCCCTTTGCAGTAGAAGCACTTAGTCTCAGGCTTAGGACCAGACTTGGGCTTCTTCACTTGAGTAGCAACTTGCTTGCCATTCTTCTTGAAGTTCCCCTTCTTCCCTTTGCCCTTTTTTTGAAACTAGTGGTCTTGTCTACCATCAACACTTGATATTTTTCTTGATTTCTACCTTCGTCGATTTCAGCATTACGAAGAGCTTGGGAATCGTTTCCGTTATCCCTTGCATATCATAGTTCATCACAAAGTTCTACTAACTTGGTGATGGTGACTAGAGAATTCTATCAATCACTATTTTATCTGGAAGATTAACTCCCACTTGATTCAAGCGATTGTAGTACCCAGACAATCTGAGCACATGCTCACTGCTTGAGCTATTCTCCTCCATTTTTTAGCTGTAGAACTTGTTGGAGACTTCATATCTCTCAACTCGGGTATTTGCTTGAAATATTAACTTCAACTCCTCGAACATCTCATATGGTCCATGACGTTCATAACGTCTTTGAAGTCCCGATTCTAAGCCGTTTAAGCATGGTGCACTAAACTATCAAGTAGTCATCATATTGAGCTAGCCAAATGTTCATAACATCTGCATCTGCTCCTGCAATAGGTTTGTCACCTAGCGGTGCATCAAAGACATAATTCTTCTGTGCAGCAATGAGGATAAACCTCAGATCACGGATCCAATCCGCATCATTGCTACGAACATCTTTCAACTTAGTTTTCTCTAGGAACATATCAAAAATAAAACAGGGGAGCTAAACGCGAGCTATTGATCTACAACATAGATATGCTAATACTACCAGGACTAAGTTCATGATAAATTAAAGTTCAATTAATCATATTACTTAAGAACTCCCACTTAGATAGACATCCCTCTAATCCTCTAAGTGATCACGTGATCCAAATCAACTAAACCATGTCCGATCATCACGTGAGATGGAGTAGTTTCAATGGTGAACATCACTATGTTGATCATATCTACTATATGATTCACGCTCGACCTATCGGTCTCCGTGTTCCGAGGCCATATCTGTTATATGATAGGCTCGTCAAGTTTAACCTGAGTATTCCGCGTGTGCAACTATTTTGCACCCGTTGTATTTGAATGTAGAGCCTATCACACCCGATCATCACGTGGTGTCTCAGCACGAAGAACTTTCACAACGGTGCATACTCAGAGAGAACACTTATACTTTGATAATTTAGTGGGGGATCATCTTATAATGCTACCGTCTATCAAAGCAAGATAAGATGCATAAAAGATAAACATCACATGCAATCAATATAAGTGATATGATATGGCCATCATCATCTTGTGCTTGTGATCTCCATCTCCGAAGCACCTTCATGATCACCATCGTCACCGGCGCGACACCTTGATCACCATCGTAGCATCGTTTGTCGTCTCGCCAATCTTATGCTTCCACGACTATCGCTACCACTTAGTGATAAAGTTAAGCATTACAGCGCAATTGCATTGCATACAATAAAGCGACAACCATATGGCTCCTGCCAGTTACCGATAACTCGGTTACAAAACATGATCATCTCATACAATAAAATTTAGCATCATGTCTTGACCATATCACATCACAACATGCCCTGCAAAAACAAGTTAGACGTCCTCTACTTTGTTGTGGCAAGTTTTACGTGGCTGCTATGGGCTTAGCAAGAACCGTTCTTACCTACGCATCAAAACCACAACGATAGTTTGTCAAGTTGGTGCTGTTTTAACCTTCACAAGGACCGGGCGTAGCCACACTTGGTTCAACTAAAGTTGGAGAAACTGACACCCGCCAGCCACCTGTGTGCAAAGCACGTCGGTAGAACCAGTCTCGCGTAAGCGTACGCGTAATGTCGGTCCGGGCCGCTTCATCCAACAATACCGCCGAACCAAAGTATGACATGCTGGTAAGCAATATGACTTATATCGCCCACAACTCACTTGTGTTCTACTCGTGCACAACATCAACGCATAAAACCTAGGCTCGGATGCCACTGTTGGGGAACGTAGTAATTTCAAAAATTTCCTACACACACACAAGATCATGGTGATGCATAGCAAAGAGAGGGGAGAGTGTTGTCTACGTACCCTCATAGACCAGCAACGAAAGTGTTGACACAACGTAGAGGAATTAGTCGTACGTCTTCCCGATCCGACCGATCCAAGTACCGAACGTACGGCACCTCCGAGTTCTGCACACGTTCAACTCGGTGACGTCCCTCGAGTTCCGATCCAGCAAAACGTTGAGGGAGAGTTTCATCAGCATGACGACGTGATGACGGTGATGATGTTCTACCGACGCAGGGCTTCGCCTAAGCACCGCTACGATATGACCGAGGTGGAATATGGTGGAAGGGGGCACCGCACACGACTAAGGAACGATCACGAGGATCAACTTGTGTGTCATGGGGTGCCCCCTTGCCTCAGTATATAAAGGAGGGAGAGGGGGAGGTGCGGCCGGCCCTATGGGTGCGCCTGGAGGAGTCCTACTCCAACCGGGAGTAGGACTCACCCCTCTTGCCTTGTTGGAAAAGGAAGGAGGAAGGGAGGAAGAGGAAAGGGGGGCGCCACCCCCCCCTTCCTTGTCCTATTCGGACTAGGGGGGAGGGGGCGCGCGGCCTGCCCTGGCCGGCCCTCCTCTTCTCCCTTATGGCCCATGTAGGCCCAATAACCCCCGGGGGGGTTCCGGTAACTCCCCGGTATTCCGGTAAAATCCCGATTTCACCCGGAACGTTTCCGATATCCAAATATAGGCTTCCAATATATCAATCTTTATGTCTCGACCATTTCGAGACTCCTCGTCATGTCCGTGATCACATTCAGGACTCCGAACAACCTTCGTTACATCAAAACACAAAAACCCTAATTACGATCGTCACCGAACTTTAAGCGTGCGGACCCTACGGGTTTGAGAACTATGTAGACATGACCGAGACACGTCTCCGGTCAATAACCAATAGCGGAACCTGGATGCTCATATTGGCTCCTACATATTCTACAAATATCTCTATCGGTCAGACCGCATAACAACATACGTTGTTCCCTTTGTCATCGGTATGTTACTTGCCCGAGATTCGATCGTCGGTATCTCAATACCTAGTTCAATCTCGTTAGCGGCAAGTCTCTTTACTCGTTCCGTAATACATCATCCTGCAACTAACTTATTAGTTGCAATGCTTGCAAGGCTTGAGTGATGTGCATTATCGAGAGGGCCCAAAGATACCTCTCCGACAATCGGAGTGACAAATCCTAATCTTGAAATACGCCAACCCAACAAGTACCTTCGGAGACACCTGTAAAGCACCTTTATAATCACCAAGTTACGTTGTGATGTTTGGTAGCACACAAAGTGTTCCTCCGGTAAACGGGATTTGCATAATCTCATAGTCATAGGAACATGTATAAGTTATGAAGAAAGCAATAGCAACAAACTAAACGATCAAGTGCTAAGCTAACGGAATGGATCAAGTCAATCACATCATTCTCCTAATGATGTGATCCCGTTAATCAAATGACAACTCATGTCTATGGTTAGGAAACATAACCATCTTTGATTAACGAGCTAGTCAAGAAGAGGCATACTAGTGACTCTCTGTTTTTATCTATGTATTCACACATGTATTATGTTTCCGGTTAATACAATTCTAGCATGAATAATAAACATTTATCATGATATAAGGAAATAAATAATAACTTTATTATTGCCTCTAGGGCATATTTCCTTCAGGTCTCTTCCACCCTTGCTGACGAGGCGGAGAAGGAGGAGGCTGGCTGCTCGGGCGCGCCAGCGCAGGCGGAGAAGGAGGCGGAGTGCCGCCATGCACCGGAGAAGGAGCCGGCCGAGTGCCCTGATCGTCACTCGCCGGAGGAGGAGGCGGTGGAGGAGGCGGAGTGCCCTGACTCACCGGCGGAGGAGGAGGAGGCAGAGGCGTCCAGTTCGGAAGGTTGATGAGCTCCTTCCGCCATAGGCATGGAGTCTTCATAGCAGAACCCAGCCGAGTCTCCCCTTCACCGGTAGGGTGGTCAAGCTGGAGGTCCTCAAATCCCTCCGTTATTTCATCCACCATCACCCTAGCATATCCTTCTGGAATCGGCACACAGTGAAAAGTTGCATCGGGTTCAGTAGGAAAAACAGAGCTAACAGCCGCCTTGACCTTCATATTAATCCATTGCGTCATAAGGTGGCAATTTTGAGACTCCGTGATAGCATCCACAGGATAGCTGGCAGGAGCCGTCAAGACATGCTCCGGCTGAAGCAGCTTGGTGGAACTCACGCTGCTTCTCCGCTGAGATGGCGGGGTAGCTTCGGGGGAAGCTTCGGCAGTTCGTTTGCTGCGATTTGCTTCTTGTTCCTCTATCGCTTGTACCCTTGCTTGCAGTGCCTGCATTTGGGTCTGCTGCACTTTTTTCCTCCTCTCCTGGCATTTGTAACCGCCTGTGTCCGGAAATCCAACCTTCCATAGAATGGAGCCTGGCGTGCCTCGTGTCCGTCCAGGGTGCTCAGGATTCCCAAGGGCCATTGTGAGCTCGTCGTTCTCTCTGTCTGGAACGAACGTCCCTTGCTGCACTGCTTCGATATACTGCTGAAGCTTCTTGACTGGTATGTCCAATTTGATCATTCGTCCAAATGCACTTCCCTGATACAGGGTCCAAGGTTCCGCCAGCCCCGAAGAACCAAGTCCGGCAACGGTCTAGCCAGTTAATTGTCTCTGGTTCGATCCCTTTATCAACCAGATCATTCTCAGTCTTGGCCCACTTAGGCCGGGCTACGAGGTAGCCACCTGACCCCGTGCGATGGTGATGCTTCTTCTTCGCAGCATTTTGCTTGTTTGTCGCCAACATATTCTTACTCTTTTCTGATGTCTTGTGGGCCATAAATGCGGGCCAGTGATCTCTGATCTCCTCATATCTGCCCTTGAATTCTGGTGTCTCTTTATTTTCGACAAACTTATTCAGCTCTTTCTTCCACCTCCTGAATAGTTCTGCCATCCTCTTAAGAGCAAAAGACTTGATTAATTGCTCTTTAACTGGCTTCTCCGGATCATCCTCTTGCGGTAGGGTGAAATTTGACTTCAGCTCACTCCAAAGATCATTTTTCTGCATATCATTGACATAAGACACCTCAGGGTCTTCTGTAGCCAGCTTTAACCATTGCTGGATGTTGATCGGGATCTTGTCCCTAACCAAAACCCCGCACTGAGCAACAAATGCGCTCTTTGTCCGGAGGGGTTCAATTGGTTGGCCGTCGGGCGCGGTTGCTATGATCTCAAACTTTTCATCCGAGCTCAAATTTTTCTTCGAGCCTCGTCTCTTTACCGAAGTTGTGCTCGATCCGGAGGGCTAGAAAAAAGAACAAAAACTTAATTAATATGTGTACATACCAAAACAATGAATGCATCAATTAGCTAGTCAGCAGAAGCTTAACTAATATATATACCTGGCCGGACTTGGTTCGGTCACCGGAGACGTCATCATGATCTCCTTCTTGCACCGGCATTGGGTCACCGGAGCCATCCTCACGGTCTCCTTCTTGCATCGGCATTAGGTCACCGGAGCCATCATAATCATAGCCAGCTGCTTCCGGACCATCGGTGTCATTGAGAAACAACGAGCATACGGCATCACTTCCTCATGCGATTATGTCCCCCAACAACTCTTCTTGTACTTCGTCTCGGGCGGTGTCCATAGTTTCTACAAATATTTACAACATGGCAATTATTATTCAAACATGACGGATGGATATATTAGTGGCAAACGTAGAACTAATATTAATTAGTTGCCTCGACGCTGCTTCTCTAGGGTTTGGGGTGGCCTCGACGCTGCTTCTCTAGGGTTTGGGGTGGCCTCGACAACGCTTCAAGGATAAAAAAAGAAGAGGAAGAAGAAAAAAAGAGGAGAAGAAAGAATAGAGGAGTAAGGGTCGTCGAGGGTCGTCGAGGGTCGCCGAGCGGTAGAGGAAACCCTAAATAGCAAGTATCGTGGGTATATGTATCTCACACCGACGACACTTGCTATTTAGGGTATATCGACCCCCCCTCGTGTTGAAGTTATCGGGAGGTGGTATATATATCGACCCCCCCTCGTGTTGAAGTTATCGGGAGGGGGTATATCGACCCCCCCTCGTGTTGAAGTTATCAGGAGGGGGTATATCGACCCCCCCCCTCGTGTTGAAGTTATTGGGAGGGGTATATTGACGATGACAGACCCGATAAAACATAAGGATATGAAGAAGAAATAAAAAGAGGAGAAGAAGAAAGGAATAGAGGAGAAGATCGAAGAACAAAAAGAAGAAGAAAAAAGAATATGTCTATTCCTTTCTTCTTCTCCTCTTCCTTTTCTTCCTCTCCTCTTCTTCTCCTCTTCCTTTTCTTCCTCTCCTCTTCTTCTCCTTTTTCCTCTTCTTATTTTCCTTTTTCCTCTCCTAAATATATAAAACTTTTCTAGAAATGAAACTAACCTAAAATGTACTAAATCAAAGAACATATATAGATAATCCTTTTCTAAATATTTAAATCTAACTTTTGCATATATGAACATATATACACAGAGAACATACAAACTTATATACATTTTTATAAAAAAGCAAAATACAAAATACAAACATATATATGAAAAAAAAATCTGAAAAGAAGCAATATACACAATATATATACTGACATATATACATAATATACACAAAGAAGCAATATACACAATATACGCAAGCATATAATATATGAAAAAAAAACAGGGGGGCCGGACCAACGGAGGGGCAGGGCGACGGCGACGGGCGGGCCGGGGCGACGGCGATGGGCGGGGCGGGGTGACGGCGACGGGCGGGGCAGGGGCGACGACGACGGGCGGGCCGGGGCGCGCGACGTGCGTTGGGGCAGGGCGGCGTCGGGCGAGGGCACGGCCGACGGCGAGGCACGGGCGACGGCAATGGCGCGGTCGGGGGCGATTGCAGGGGCGGCGGATGGCGTCGGGGCAGCCTGGCGGCGTCGATGAGCTCGACGTCGTCAGGGGCAAATGGTCGATGAGAAACTGAAATTTTCACAAGTCCTGGTTATATACCAAGAGCATTGGTCCCGGTTCGTGGCACCAACCAGGACCAATGCCACCTTTAGTCCCGGTTGGTGCCACCAATCGAGACCAAAGGCCTCTTTTCAGCAGCCCAAAGGGCGGGAAGCATCGTCCTTTGGTCCCGGTTGGTGGCACGAACCGGGACTAAAGGGGGGCATTGGTCACGGTTTGTGCCACGAACCGTGACCAATGCCCCCTTTAGTCCCGGTTGGTGCCATCAACCGGGACCAAAGGCCTGCGCCTGCCAAAGCCGCGGTGCGGTGCGATGTTTAGTCCCACCTCGCTAGCTGAGGAGCGGCCGCACCTGTTTATAAGCGCTGCCCCCCCCCTCTCCATTGAACTCCTCAGAACTGCAGGCCTTTGGGCCTAATCTCACACCGCTATGCCTGTGGGCCTGCTGGGCCTTCTACGGGCCTGAATCCTGGCCCATGGATGGGCTTCTAGTCGTATTCACGCCGTGGTGGCCCAGTAGGTGGCATTTTTTTTACTATTTGTTTTTTCATTTCTACTTAGAACTAAATACTTATAGTTTTTTAGTGATTTTTTTCTTTTAGGCCACAAAAATTATAAACTTTCTGTTAGTGCCATTAGTTTTAAAATTTGAATAGTTTAAATTTGAATTTTTTAAAAATTGTGTGAATCACTAGTTTATGAATAACTTTACTATAAAAATTGATTTTTGAGTCATTCTTTTTCCTGCTATTTAATATTACTGTGTTTTATCATTATACTCAATTTGGTAATTTTAGTTAGTCATAACAAATATTATAGGCATATTTTTGCTATTTTTTTTCATTTCTACTTAGAACAAAATACTTATAGTTCTTTAGTGATTTCTTTTTTCTTTTAGGTCACAAAAATTATAAACTTTCTCTTAGTGTCATTAGTTTTCAAATTTGAAAACACTTTTTTTGTTTTTTTGCTTTTAGTGCCTATTTTTTCCAGTTTGTTTGTTTTGCTTTCTGCATTATTTATTTTCTTTTGTTTTTTGCTTTATTTTTTAATATCTTTTGCTTTTAGTTTTAGAAAAATTATAAACTTTGTGTTAGTGCCATTAGTTTTCAAATTTGAAAACACTTTTTTAGTTTTTTTGTTTTCTTTGTTGCTTTATTTATTTTATTTTGTTTCTACTTACAACAAAATACTTATTGTTGCTATTTTTATTTTTTTTAGTTTTTTTGTTTTGTTTTCTGTATTATTTATTTCTTTTGTTTTTTGCTTTATTTTTTAATTCTTTTTGCTTTTAGGTCAGCAAAATTATAAACTTTCTGTTAGTGCCATTAGTTTTAGAAAAATTATAAACTTTTCGTTAGTGCCATTAGTTTTCAAATTTGAATAGTTAAAATTTGAATTCTTTGAAATTTGTGTGAATCACAAGTTTGTGATTAACTTTACTAAAAAAATGAACATAGATGAACCTATAGAGAAAATTCGACCTAAATTCATAGTTTTCAAATGAACTCTGAAAACGTTGGCGTAGCATACTCGTGTGTTACAAAGTTGGCATGGTATCACCATAATAGTTGCGGGAGAAAGTCTTCACTTTTTCTTCGCTTGTGTCATTTGCTTATTGCGCCGTAACCATGGATAATCTTCATTGTTTATCAGGATGCTTGGGTCAGCCTTGACATTGAAGGGAGGAATTTCATGAAACTTTTCATAATCTTCAGACATGTCTGTCTTGCCATCCACTCCCAGGATATCCCTTTTTCCTGAAAGAACTATGTGGCACTTTGGCTCATCGTATGATGTATTCGCTTCCTTATCTTTTCTTTTTCTCGGTTTGGTAGACATGTCCTTCACATAGATAAACTGTGCCACATCATTGGCTAGGACGAACAGTTCGTCAGTGTACCCAAGATTTTTCAGATCCACTGTTGTCATTCCGTACTGTGGGTCTACCTGTACCCCGCCGCCTAACAGATTGACCCATTTGCACTTAAACAAAGGATCCTTAAAATCATGTCCGTAGTCAAGTTCCCGTATGTCCACTATGTAACCATAATATGTGTCATTTCGACTCTCGGTTGCTGCATCAAAGCGGATAGTGCTGTTTTGGTTGGTGCTCTTTTGATCTTGGGCGATCGTGTAAAATGTATTCCCATTTATCTCGTATCCTTTGTAAGTCAATACAGTCAAAGATGGTTCCCTGGACAACAAGTACAGCTCATCACAAACAGTGTTGTCACCTCTGAAACGTGTTTCCAACCAACTGCTGAAAGTCCTGATGTGTTCACATGTAAATCAGTCGTCGCACTGCTCCGGGTGTTTGGAGCGCAGACTGTTCTTGTGTTCATCGACATATGGGGTCAGCAAGGTAGAGTTCTGTAGAACTGTGTAGTGTGCTTGAGACCAAGAATATACGTCCCTGCATATTATTGAGTCACTTCCAAGAGTGCCTTTTCCAGTCAGTCTCCCCTCATACTGCGATTTAGGGAGACCTATCTTCTTAAGGCCAAGAATGAAGTCAACACAAAACCCGATAACATCCTCTGTTTGATGGCCCATGGAGATGCTTCCTTCTGGCCTAGCGCGGTTACGGACATATTTCTTTAGGACTCCCATGAACCTCTCAAAGGGGAACATATTGTGTAGAAATACGGGCCCCAGGATGACAATCTCGTCGACTAGATGAACTAGGATGTGCGTCATGATATTGAAGAAGGATGGTGGGAACACCAGCTCGAAACTGACAAGACATTGTGCCACATCACTCCTTAGCCTTGGTACGATTTCTGGATCGATCACCTTCTGAGAGATTGCATTGAGGAATGCACATAGCTTCATAATGGCTAATCGGACGTTTTCTGGTAGAAGCCCCCTCAATGCAACCGGAAGCAGTTGCACCATAATCACGTGGCAGTCATGAGACTTTAGGTTCTGAAACTTTTTCTCTGGCATATTTATTATTCCCTTTATATTCGACGAGAAGCCAGTCGTGACCTTCATACTGAGCAGGCATTCAAATAAGATTTCTTTCTCTTCTTTCGTAAGAGCGTAGCTGGCAGGACCTTTATACTGCTTCGGAGGCATGCCGTCTTTTTTGTGCAAATGTTGCTGGTCCTCCCATGCCTCAGGTGTATCTGTTGTCTTCCCATACACGCCCAAGAAGCCTAGCAGGTTCACGCAAAGGTTCTTCGTCACGTGCATCACGTCGATTGAAGAGCGGACCTCTAGGTCTTTCTAGTAGGGTAGGTCCCAAAATATAGATTTCTTCTTCCACATGGGTGCGTGTCCCTCAGCGTCATTCGGAACAGCTAGTCCGCCGGGACCCTTTCCAAAGATTACGTGTAAATCATTGACCATAACAAGTACGTGATCACCGGTACGCATGGCGGGCTTCTTCCGGTGATCTGCCTCGCCTTTGAAATGCTTGCCTTTCTTTCGACATTGATGGTTGGTCGGAAGAAATCGATGATGGCCCAGGTACACATTCTTCCTGCATTTGTCCAGGTATATACTTTCAGTGTCATCTAAACAGTGTGTGCATGCGTGGTATCCTTTGTTTGTCTGTCCTGAAAGGTTACTGAGAGCGGGCCAATCGTTGATGGTCACGAACAGCAACGCCTTTAGGTTAAATTCCTCCTGTCTGTGCTTATCCCACGTACGTACACTGTTTCCATTCCACAGCTGTAAAGGTTCTTCAACTAATGGCCTTAGGTACACATCAATGTCGTTGCCGGGTTGCTTAGGGCCTTGGATGAGAACTGGCATCATAATGAACTTCCGCTTCATGCACATCCAAGGAGGAAGGTTATACATACATAGAGTCACGGGCCAGGTGCTGTGATTTCTGCTCTGCTCCCCGAAAGGATTAATGCCATCCGCGCTTAAAGCAAACCATACATTCCTTGGGTCCTTTGCAAACTCATCCCAGTACTTTCTCTCGATTTTTCTCCACTATGACCCGTCAGCGGGTGCTCTCAACTTCCCGTCTTTCTTCCAGTCCTCACTGTGCCATCGCATCAACTTGGCATGCTCTTCATTTCTGAACAGACGTTTCAACTATGGTATTATAGGAGCATACCACATCACCTTCGCAGGAACCCTCTTCTTGGGGGGCTCGCCGTCAACATCACCAGGGTCATCTCGTCTGATCTTATACTGCAATGCACCGCATACCGGGCATGCGTTCAGATCCTTGTATGCACCGCGGTAGAGGATGCAGTCATTAGGGCATGCATGTATCTTCTCCACCTCCAATCCTAGAGGGCATATGACCTTCTTTGCTGCGTATGTACTGTCGGGCAATTCGTTATCCTTTGGAAGCTTCTTCTTCAATATTTTCAGTAGCTTCTCAAATCCTTTGTCAGCCATAGCATTCTCTGCCTTCCACTGCAGCAATTCCAGTACGGTACCGAGCTTTGTGTTGCCATCTTCGCAATTGGGGTACAAACCTTTTTTGTGATCCTCTAACATGTGATCAAACTTCAGCTTCTCCTTTTGACTTCTGCATTGCGTCTTTGCATCGACAATGACCCAGCAGAGATCATCATCATCGGGCACATCGTCTGGTTCCTCTTGATCTTCAGCAGCTTCACCCGTTGCAGCATCATTGGGCACATCGTCTGGTTCCTCTTGATCTTCACCAGCTCCCCCCGTTGCAGCATCACCGTATTCAGGGGGCACATAGTTGTCATCGTACTCTTCTTCTTCACCGTCTTCCATCATAACCCCTATTTCTCCGTGCCTCGTCCAAACATTATAGTGTGGCATGAAACCCTTGTAAAGTAGGTGGGAGTGAAGGATTTTCCGGTTAGAGTAAGACCTCGTATTCCCACATTCAGTGCATGGACAACACATAAAACCATTCTAGTTGTTTGCCTTAGCCGCATCGAGAAACTCATGCACGCCCTTAATGTACTCGGAGGTGTGTCTGTCACCGTACATCCATTATCGGTTCATCTGCGTGCATTATATATAATTAAGTGTCCAAATTAATAGAAGTTCATCATCACATTAAAACCAAAGTACATACATAGTTCTCATCTAACAGCATATAGCTCTCTAGAGCATCTAATTAATTAAACCATACATTGAAACTATGTAAAACATTTCAATGCGAAAACAAATGCGATCATAATCGCAACCAAGGTAACAATTGATCCAACGGCATAATGATACCAAGCTTCGGTATGAATGGCATATTTTCTAATCTTTCTAATATTCAAGCGCATTGCATCCATCTTGATCTTGTGATCATCGACGACATCCGCAACATGCAACTCCAATATCATCTTCTCCTCCTCAATTTTTTTTATTTTTTCCTTCAACAAATTGTTTTCTTCTTCAACTAAATTTAACCTCTCGACAATAGGGTCGGTTGGCATTTCTGATTCACATACATCCTACATAAATAAAATCTATGTCACGTTGGTCGGCATAATTTTCATAAACAATAAATGAACCAATAGTTATAAAGATAATATATATACCACATCCGAATCATAGACAGGACGAGGGCCGACGGGGGCGGATACCAAAACCATCGCACTATATAAGATGCAATAATAAAAGTAAGAAAATAATACAAGTATCTATGTAAACATACAAGTAAGAATATTTTTCCTTTCAGAAAGAAGATAAGAACAAGAGGCTCACCACGGTGGTGCCGGCGATGAGCTCAGCGCGGGTAATCGACGGCGGTGAAGACGGGGACGGGGCGTGACGGACCGCTAAACCTAGACAAATATTGAGGAAAATGGAGCTTGGAGGTCGAGATTGGAGAGGAGAAAGCTTAAGTAGTGTGGCTTGGGCATTCCATCGAACACCTTGTGTGCATAGGAGGTGAGCTAGAGCACCACCAAGCCCTCTCCCCTCGGCCAGAAAAAACAGAGCAGTGTGCTCTGCTCTTACGCGAGGGGGTATATATAGGCACCTCATTGGTCCCGGTTGGTGGCATGAACCGGGACTAAAGGGGAGCCTTTCGTCCCGGTTCAAGCCACCAACCAGGACCAATGGTGGTGGGCCAGGAGCGAGGCCCATTGGTCCCGGTTCGTCCCACCAACCGGGACCAAAAGGTACAGATGAACCGGGACCAATGGCCCACGTGGCCCGGCCGGCCCCCTGGGCTCACGAACCGGGTCCAATGCCCCCATTGGTCCCGGTTCTGGACTGAACTGGGACTAATGGGCTGACTCGGCCTGGACAGTTGCCCCCTTTTCTACTAGTGTCAAAATCACGGAAACCTAACAAATCACAAAAAGTCTTTGGAATCGTGGAAACACTAGCACCCAAATCACATAAAGCATAGCATTCATGATCTTTAATTTTAATTTTAATAGTTGGTTCCCACTCATCATAAAGTTTTCTAGGGATAGAAACTTCCAATTCAAGTTTTTCTTCATAAGATTGCATCAAGGCATCAACGATATGTTTAGTAAACACTTTATTTTGACTATAAGCGTGAGGAGAATTTAGAACGGATTGCAACAAGGAAATATAATAAACCAAAGAGCAATTTTCATAGTTAAATTCCTTGAAATCCATAATAGTGGTTTTAGCAACATCTAGGGTTTTAATTTCTTCAATCCCACTTTTATCAATTTTAGCATCAAGATCAAAAAATTCCGAATTCTTGGAACGCCTTCTAGGTAAAGGTGGATCATATTCAGTCCCATCATTATCAAGATTCATATTGCAAAACAAAGATTTAATGGGGGACACATCAATAACTTTTAGATCTACATCTTTATTTTCATAGGAACTAGAAGAACACGCTCTTATAAAGGCATCTTTCTTAGCACGCATCCTAGCGGTTCTTTCTTTGCACTCGTCAATGGAAATTCTCATGGCTTTGAGAGACTCATTGATATCATGCTTAGGTGGAATAGATCTAAGTTTCAAAGAATCAACATCAAGAGAAATTCTATCAACGTTCCTAGCCAACTCATCAATCTTAAGCAATTTTTCTTCAATCAAAGCATTGAAATTCTTTTGCGAGGTAATAAATTATTTAATATTAGATTCAAAATCAGAGGGAGTCTTATTATAACTTCCATAAGAATTGTTGTAGGAATTACCATAATTATTAGAGGGATTACTAGGATAAGGCCTAAGATTGAAATTTCCTCTATATGCATTGTTACCAAAATTGTTCCTACCAACAAAATTCACATCCATAGATTCATTATTATTCTCAATCAAAGTAGACAAGGGCATATCATTAGTATCAGAAGAAACACTCTTACTAGCAAATAATTTCATAAGTTCATCCATCTTTCCACTCAAAACATTAATTTCTTCTATCGCATGCACCTTTTTATTAGTAGATCTTTCAGTATGCCATTGAGAATCATTAACCATAATATCATCTAGGAGTTTAGTAGCTTCTTCTAAAGTGATTTCCATAAAAGTGCTTCCTGCGGCCGAATCTAAAAGATTTCTTGAAGCAAAATTCAAGCCGGCATAAAAAATTTGTATAATCATCCACAAATTTAAACCATGAGTAGGGCAATTACGTATCATTAGTTTCATTCTCTCCCAAGATTGTGCAACATGTTCATGATCAAGTTGCTTAAAATTCATAATATCGATTCTAGGAGAGATGATCTTAGCGGGAGGAAAATACTTAGAGATAAAAGCATCTTTGCACTTGTTCCATGAATCAATACTATTTTTAGGCAAAGACAAAAACCAAGCTTTAGCACGATCTCTAAGCAGAGTAGCGTAAGTATTTCCCTCAGTTTTGAGAACCAAGGTGTCAATCCACTAGGAGGCTACACGCGAGTCCCTCGTACCTGCACAAAACAAATAAATCCTTGCAACCAACATGATAAGGGGTTGTCAATCCCTACACGGCCACTTACGAGAGTGAGATCTGATAGATATGATAAGATAATATTTTTGGTATTTTTTTATGATAAAGATGCAAATTAAAATAAAATAAAAGTAAATAGCAAAGTATTGGAAGATTAATATGATGAAGATAGACCCGGGGGCCATAGGTTTCACTAGTGGCTTCTCTCAAGAGCATAAGTATTTTACGGTGGGTGAACGAATTACTGTTGAGCAATTGACAGAATTGAGCATAGTTATCAGAATATCTAGGCATGATCATGTATATAGGCATCACGTTCGAGACAAGTAGACCGACTCCTGCCTGCATCTACTACTATTACTACACTCATCGACCGCTATCCAGCATGCATCTAGAGTATTAAGTTAATGAAAACAGAGTAACGCCTTAAGCAAGATGACATGATGTAGAGGGATAAACTCATGCAATATGATGAAAACCCCATCTTGTTATCCTCGATGGCAACAATACAATACGTGCCTTGCTGCCCCTACTGTCACTGGGAAAGGACACCGCAAGATTGAACCCAAAGCTAAGCACTTCTCCCATTGCAAGAAAGATCAATCTAGTAGGCCAAACCAAACTGATAATTCGAAGAGACTTGCAAAGATAACCAATCATACACAAAAGAATTCAGAGAAGATTCAAATATTGTTCATAGATAGACTTGATCATAAACCCACAATTCATCGGTCTCAACACACCGCAAAAAGAAGATTACATCAAATAGATCTCCACAAGAGAGGGGGAGAACATTGTATTGAGATCTAAAAAAGAGAGAAGACGCCATCTAGCTACTAACTATGGACCCGTAGGTCTGAGGTGAACTACTCACACTTCATCGGAGGGGCTATGGTGTTGATGTAGAAGCCCTCCGTGATCAATGCCCCCTCCGGCGGAGCTCCGGAACAGGCCCCAAGATGGGATCTCGTGGATACAGAAAGTTGCGACGGTGGAATTAGGGTTTTGGCCCACAAGGGTGGAGGGCGCGCATGGGGGGGGGGGGGTAGGCGCGCCCCCCTACCTCGTGGCCTCCTCTTTTCAGTCTTGGCGTAGTGTCCAAGTCTCCTGGGTCTTGTTCATTGAGAAAATCACGTTCCCGAAGGTTTCATTCCGTTTGGACTCCGTTTGATATTCCTTTTCTTCGAAACCCTAAAACAGGCAAAAAACAACAATTCTGGGTTGGGCCTCCGGTTAATAGGTTAGTCCCAAAAATAATATAAAAGTGGATAATAAAGCCCAATAATGTCCAAAACAGTAGATAATATAGCATGGAGCAATCAAAAATTATAGATACTTTGGAGACGTATCATCTACTAATATTACCAATTCTTTGACATTCATCACAAGACAAGGCAAACTTATGGGCATCTTTGAAGAGAGTAGGCCAATAAAAACCGGATTGCAATACCTTATGTGCAGTTCTATCTCTAGCATGGTGTCCTCCATAAGCCTCGGAGTGACACTTGCGTAGGATCTGTTCCTGTTCATGCTCAGGTACACAACATCTAATAACACCATCTACTCCTTTATAAAGGTGTGGGTCATCCCAGAAGTAATGTCTTAAATCATAGAAAAACTTTTTCTTTTGCTGGTATGTGAAACTAGGTGATATAAATTTAGCAACAATGTAATTAGCATAATCATCATACCATGGAGCAGTACGGGAAGCATTTATGACATCTACTTGCTCATCGGGAAACCTATCATCGACAGGTAGTGGGTCATGAAGAACATTCTCTAACCTAGATAAGTTGTTTGCAATGGGGTTCTCAGCTCCCTTTCTATCAATAATATGCAAATCAAATTCTTGTAGTAGGAGAACCCATCTAATAAGTCTAGGTTTAGCATCTTTCTTTTCCATAAGATATTTAATAGCAGCATGATCGGTGTGCACAGTTACTTTAGAATCAACAATGTGAGGTCTGAACTTATCACAAGCAAATACAACTGCTAAAAATTCCTTTTCAGTAGTGGCATAATTTATCTGGGCACTGTCTAAAGTTTTACTAGCATATTGGATAACATTTAATTTCTTATCAACTCTTTGTCCTAGCACAACACCTACAGCATAATCACTAGCTTCACACATAATTTAAAAGGGTAAATTCCAATCAGGTGGCTGAACAGTAGGTGCAGAAATCAAGGCTTTCTTAAGTATTTCAAATGCTACTACACAATCATCATCAAAGACAAACGGAACATCTTTTTGTAAGAGATTAGTCAGAGGCCTAGATATTTTTGAGAAGTCTTTAATGAACCTCCTATAAAAACCGGCATGAGCAAAGAAACTTCTTGTACCTTTGATGTCCTTAGGACAAGACATCTTTTCAATAGCATCAACTTTAGCTTTATCAACTTCAATACCTCTTTCAGAAATTTTATGCCCCAAGACAATACCTTCATTAACCATAAAGTGGCACTTCTCCCAATTCAAGACAAGATTAGTTTCTTCACATCTCTGCAAAACTCGATCAAGGTTGCTTAAGCAATCATCAAAAGAAGTTCCATATACGAAAAAATCATCCATGAAAACCTCAACAATCTTTTCACAAAAGTAAGAGAATATAGCAGTCATACATCTTTGAAAGGTAGCAGGTGCATTTCATAAACCAAAAGGCATATGTCTATAAGCAAAGGTATTGAAAGGGCAAGTGAAGGTGGTCTTTTCTTGATCCTCTTTTAACACAGGTATTTGAGAGAAACCAGAATAACCGTCTAGAAAGCAAAAATGTGTATGTTTAGATAATCTTTCTAGCATTTGATCAATAAAATGTAAAGGGTAACGACCCTTTTTAGTAGCTTTATTTAATTTGCAGAAGTCAATTACCATTCTATAACCTATAATAATTCTTTGGGGGATCAATTCATCTTTATCATTAGGAAAAATAGTAATGCCTCCCTTCTTAGGGACACAATGGACATGACTTACCCACTGACTATCAGCAACGGGATAAATTATACCTGCCTCCAGAAGCTTTAGTATTTCATTTCTTACCACTTCTTTCATCTTAGGATTTAACCGTCGTTGGTGATCAACAACTGGTTTAGCGTCCTTCTCCAATTTTATTTTGTGCTGGCATAGAGTGGGACTAATGCCCTTGAGATCATCAAGAGTATATCCAATAGCAGCATGGTGCTTCTTTAGAGTTTTCAATAATTTCTCTTCTTCCCGATCTGAAAGGTTAGCACTAATAATAACAGGATATATCTTCTTTTCATCAAGATAAGCATATTTAAGTGTATCAGGTAATGGTTTAAGCTCAAACACGGGATCACCCTTGGGTGGAGGAGGATCCCCTAGAATTTCAACAGGCAAGTTGCATTTCAAAATAGGTCCCTGTTTAAAGAATACTTCATCTATTTCCCTTCTTTCATTCATAAACATATCATTTTCATGGTCTAACAAATATTGTTCTAAAGGATCATTAGGAGGCACGACAATAGAAGCAAGACCAATAATTTCATCTTTACTAGGAAATTCTTTATCATGGGGTTGTCTACGAAATTTAGCAAAATTAAAATCATGAGACATATCCCCTAAACCAACCGAAACAATATCCTTTTTGCAGTCTATCTTAGCATTAACAGTATTCAAGAAGGGTCTGCCAAATATAATGGGACAAATGTTATCTTGTGGGGAAGCAAGAACAAGAAAATCATTAGGATATTTAATTTTCCCACACAAGACTTCAACATCTCTAACAATCCCAACCGGTGAGATAGTATCTCTGTTGGCAAGCTTAATAGTAACATCAATATCTTCTATCTCAGCAGGTGCAATATCATGCATAATTTCTTTATATAAGGTATAATGTATTGCACTGACACTAGCACCCATATCACATAAGCCATGATAACAGTGATCTCCTATTTTAACAGAAACAACATGCATGCCAACAATAGGTCTATGTTTATCTTTAGTATCGGGTTTGGCAATTCTGGCAGCTTCATCACAGAAGTAAATAACATGCCCATCAATATTATCGACCAAGAGATCTTTAATCATAGTAATACTAGGTTCGAATTTAATTTTCTCAGAGGGTTTGGGTGTTCTAATATTACTTTTGTTGACCAGAGTTGAAGCTTTAGCATGATCCTTTATTCTAACAGGGAAAGGTGGTTTCTCAATATAAGCGGTAGGAACAATAGGATCAACATTATAAATGATGGTCTTTTCTTCAACTTTAATAGGTTCAACTACTTTTACTTCAATGGGAGGATGATATTTAAACCACTTCTCCTTAGGGAGATCAACATGAGTAGCAAATGATTCACAGAAAGAAGCTACTATCTCGGAGTCAAGTCCATATTTAGTGCTAAATTCACAAAAGCATCGGTATCCATAAAAGATTTAACACAATCAAACTTAGGTGTTATACTTGACTCCTTACCTTCATCGAGTTCCCAATCTTCAGAGTTGCGTTTAATTCCTTCCAATAAATCCCATTTGAATTCAATAGTCTTCATCATAAAAGAACCAGTACAAGAAGTATCGAGCATTGAGCGATTATTGAGAGAAAGCCGGGCATAAATTTTTTTGAATAATAATTTCTATTGAGTGCTCATGATTGGGGCATGAATATAACATTGACTTAAGCCTCCCCCAAGCTTGAGCGATGCTTTCTCCTTCGCGAGGCCAAAAATTATATATATAATATCGATCACGGTGAACCAGATGCATAGGATAAAACTTCTGATGAAATTCCAATTTCAATCAGTTGTAGTTCCATGATCCAATATCATCGCATAGCCTAAACCATGTCAATGCCTTTCCCTTCAAAGATAAAGGGAAGACCTTCTTATTGATAACATCCTCGGGCATACCTGCAAGCTTAAATAATCCACAAACTTCATGCAGATAGATTAGGTGCAAAACAGGATGTAATGTTCCATCTCCTGTAAAAGGAGTAGCTAGCAGTTTTTCTATTATAACCGAAGGAATTTCAAAGTAAACATTTTCAGTAGGTTCAGTGGTTTTAGGAGCAAATAATTGATCTACTAGTCGAGGTGAAGATACCCCGAACAAGCCCCTCAAAGGATTACTTTCCATAGTAACCAGTGACAGTAAATTTCAGCACACTATATAAATTTCTGCCTACCAAATTCCACTTACCAAAGGCGCTTCACTCCCCGGCAATGGCGCCAGAAACGATTCTTGATGACCCACAAGTATAGGGGATCTATTGTAGTCCTTTCAATAAGTAAGAGAGTCGAACCCGACGAGGAGCAAAAGGAAATGACAAGTAGTTTTCAGTAAGGTATTCTCTGCAAGCACTGAAATTATCGGTAACAGATAGTTTTGTGATAAGGTAATTCGTAATGGGTAACAAGTAATAAAAGTAAACAAGGTGCAGCAAGGTGGCCCAATCCTTTCTGTAGAAAAGGACAAGCCTAGACAAACTCTTATATAAAGGAAAGCGCTCTCGAGGACCCATGGGAATTATTGTCAAGCGAGTTTTCATCATGCTCATATAATTCGTGTTCGTTACTATGATAATTTGATATGCAGGTGCACCGGTGCTTGGGTACTGCCCTTCCTTGGACAAGCATCCCACTTATGATTAACCCCTCTTGCAAGCATTCGCAACTACAAAAGAAGTATTAAGATAAACCTAACCATAGCATGAAACATATGGATCCAAATCAGCCCCTTACGAAGCAACGCATAAACTAGGGTTTAAGCTTCTGTCACTCTAGCAACCCATCATCTACTTATTACTTCCCAATGCCTTCCCCTAGGCCCAAATAATGTGAAGTTTCATGTAGTCAACTTTCACATAACACCACTAGAGGAAAGACAACATACATCTCATCAAAATATCGAACGAATACCAAATTCACATGACTACTTATA
This sequence comes from Triticum urartu, assembly GCF_003073215.2. Taxonomy (NCBI): domain Eukaryota; kingdom Viridiplantae; phylum Streptophyta; class Magnoliopsida; order Poales; family Poaceae; genus Triticum; species Triticum urartu. The sequence continues at coordinate 632,617,832 of NC_053026.1, forward strand.
TCAAGACTTCTCCCATGTCCTCAGGAACAAACATAACTACTCACGAATCATATTCATGTTCATAGTTAGAGGGGTATTAATATGCATAAAGGATCTGAACATATGATCTTCCACCAAATAAACCAACCAGCATCAACTACAAGGAGTAATCAACACTACTAGCAACCCACATGTACCAATCTAAGGTTTTGAGACAAATATTGGATACAAGAGATGAACTAGGGTTTGAGATGAGATGGTGCTGGTGAAGATGTTGATGGAGATTGACCCCCTCCCGATGAGAGGATCGATGGTGATGACGATGGTGATGATTTCCCCCTCCCAGAGGGATGATTCCCCGCCAGAACAGCTCCGCCAGAGCCCTAGATTGGTTTCGCCAGGTTCCGCCTCAAGACGGCAGCGCTTCGTCCCGAAAGCTTCCTTCTTATTTTTTCCAAAGCGAAAGACTTCTTATAGCAAAAGATGGGCACCGGAGGCCTGCCAGGGGGCTCACGAGGCATGGGGCGCGCCCAGGGGGTAGGGCACGCCCAGGGGGTAGGGCGCGCCCCCACCCTCGTAGATGATGGGTGGCCCCTCTCTGGTGCTTTCTTCACCCAATATTTTTTATATATTCCAAAACTGACTTTCGTGGAGTTTCAGGACTTTTGGAGTTGTGCAGAATAGGTCTCTAAATTTGCTCCTTTTCCATCCCAGAATTCCAACTACCGGCATTCTCCCTCTTCGTGTAAACCTTGTAAAATAAGAGAGAATAGGCATAAGTATTGTGACATAATGTGTAATAACATCCCATAATGCAATAAATATCGATATAAAAGCATGATGCAAAATGGACGTATCAACTCCCCCAAGCTTAGACCTCGCTTGTCCTCAAGCGGAAGCCGATAACGAAAAATATGTCCACATGCTTAAAGATAGAGGTGTCGATAAAATAAAATATGGACATGAGGGCATCATGATCATTCTTATAACAGTAACATATATATATATATTGTCATATGATTTCTTATGGTAAAGTAATAATCTATTCACAATGTCAAGTATGAATCAAAAACTTCATTGAAGACTAACAAACTATGATCTCAGTCCTTGAAGCAATTGCAATTTATCATAATATCAGAAAGAGTCAATATAAGAGCCTTTCAGCAAGTCCACATACTCAACTATCATTTAGTCTTTCACAATTGCTAACACTCACGCAATACTTATGGGTATGGAGTTTTAATCGGACACAGAGAAAGATAGGGGCTTGTATTGTTGCCTCCCAACCTTTTACCTCAAGGGTAATGTCAACAATAATAATTTATGATAACTTACATCCAATTGGATATATATACTAGGATCTTTCCAACACAATGTGCTTGCCAAAGGATAGAGTGTAAAAAGGAAAGCTGAAGATCACCATGACTCTTGTATAAGACATGAGACAAAAATAAAAGACAGGCCCTTCATAGAGGGAAGCAGAGGTTGTCATGTGCTTATATGGTTGGATGCACCAAATCTTAATGCGAAAGAATGTCACTTTATATTGCCACTTGTGATAGGGACCTTTATTATGCAATCCGTCGCTTTTATTTCTTCCATATCACAAGATTGTATAAAGCTTATTTTCTTCACACTAATAGATCATACATATTTAGAGAGAAATTTTTATTGCATGCAACAATGAAAACTTACTTGAAGGATCTTACTCAATCCATAGATAGGTATGATGGACACTCATGGCAAAACTGGGTTTAAGGATATTCAGAAGCACAAGTAGTATCTCTACTTGGTGCACAGAATTTGGCTAGCATGACGGAGAAAGGCAAGCTCAACATGTTGGGTGATCCATGACAATATACTTTATTTCAGATATAAGAAAACATAACTCATTACATTGTCTTCCTTGTCCGACATCAACTTTTTAGCATATCATATTTTAATGAGTGCTCACAATCATAAAAGATGTCCAAGATAGTATATTTATATGTGAAAACTTGTCTTTCTTTATTAATTCCTATTAATTGCAACGATGACCAAAACTATGTTTGTCAACTCTCAACAACTTTTATTCATCATACTCTTTTATATGTGAAGTCATTACTCTCCATAAGATAAATATGATCTCTTTATTTCTTTTTATTATTTCTCTTTTTTCTCAAGATCATAGCAAGATAACCAAGCCCTTGACTCAAAACTAATCTTTATTATATATAGCTCGTGGACTCGATTACATAGAAGGATCATAAAGCAAAACTCAAAACTAGATCATACTAAACTTTATTCTACTAGATCAAGATATAACCAAAAGGATCGAACTAAGAAAAACGGTAAAGATAGAAGTGTGATGGTGATACAATACCAGGGCACTCCCCCAAGCTTGGCAGTTGCCAAGGGGAGTGCCCATACCCGATACTCAGTTCACCTTTGGTGGTAGTGATGATGGAGTTATTGATGATGTAGGCTTCTCGTCCAACATCGAGTGTAGGAGGTGCTCCAACTTACGAATAATGCCCTTGAGTGCGGTGATATGCTCTTGCAACAGAATATTTTCACGAGTTAGATACTTGTTCTGCACCCGAACTATTTCAATCGTCTTGAAAGCTTCAATTTCGGTAGCGGTAAGAAGATTATTATGCAACTCCCTGGTCGAACTCACCTCGGCCATCATCGACCCCTACTACGAAAATATGAAGCAGGATGCCTTGAGAACAAGTCCTGTATCCTGGCACGGGGCCTGAATGCGGCAACTAGATGAACCTCACCTTAGGTTCGCGGCCAAGAGTGTGTACGCATGCTACGAGATGCACAGGCGGATCGTTGACATGAGGAAGTGCCTCGTTACCAAAATCAACGAGCCCGGATCGAGCCACAATTAGAGCAAGCATCACAAGAAGTAGATGATGATCAGATGATCGTTTATACTAGTTAATCATGCATGTAATATATAGTTTACTTTATTGTTGGTGTGTGGAAATGTCATGTGTGTCGTAGCCACCTATGTAATTATGCATGTAATAGTTTACTTTGGTGTGTGCAAATTCGATGGTTGTAGTAGCCACCTATGTAAGTGGATGTTTAATTTGATTATGCAAGCATGTCCTTATAAGTGTGTGTGTGTGTGTGTCTATATATATATATATATATATATATATATATATATATATATATGTTGTTGTCCTGTATGCAATCCCATCGCACAACACACACGTCTTGTTAAGTTGAACCATTTCCGTTCTCTTGTGTCAATGCAAACAGTTCATCTGAGTGAACCACATGCCGTATATCGCACACACCTTGATTTGGCTGATCGTTTATTTTGTGTTGCCTAATCACAAACAGTTCATCCGAGTGAACCGTATGTTGTATATCGCACACACCTTCATCTGGCTGCCCGTTTCTTTTGTTTTGCCTAATCACAAATAGTTCATTCGAGTGAACCGTATGTTGTGTATCGCACACGCCTTCATCTGGCTGCCCATTTCTTTTGTTCCTCCTCATCGCAAAAAGTTAATTGAACTGAACCGTATGCCCTTCATCGCACACGCAACTAAAATCTGAACCGTGTTTGATGCATCCTCCATCGCAAACGTTTTGCACCTTTTTTGACGGTTTTCATACACTACCATTTGCGATTATTGCATTGCACACAGTTTCTCGAAGGGTCACTGATCGTAGTGTCGCATTAGCAGCATCCTACAGTAGTGCCACTCAATTAGCATACTTTAGTGAGAAACTCTTCGAAGCGCAACTCAATTAACCCATCTATGACAAAGAGCTATATGCTTTAGTGCGAGTTTTGCGTGAATGAGAACATTATCTTCGTCCTCATGAATTTATCATTCATAACGATCATGAAATGGTTAAATATCTTAAGGGTCAAACTAAGTTGAAGAAGCGTCATGCTAAATGGAGTGAATTCATTGAGTCTTTTCCTTATGTCATCAAGTATATCAAAGTCAAGGAAAATGTTGTGGCGGATGCGCTTTTGTAACATCCCAAATTTCCAATTTGGAATGTTATACATTAGATCATCATTGCATATCATATTTTATTTTGCATTTTGGTTGATCCTAGAAATTCTACGCAACTCAATGACCCACGGAGAGAGTTGGGGATTTCGTTAATTTTCATATTTGAGTTTTCTCAAATTTTGAGAATATGATCATTTGATTTTATTTATTTTATCATCAATTATTTCTATTACAAAAATATGAGAGAGGGAATAAAATGACTTTCCCAAAATAAAGAAATATTGAGGATTTAATAATAAAATCAAATAAGATTTTATTTTGGAGTTTTTCGGTGTTTTATTTGAATTTAAGAAAAATGTTTTTTTTCAAAATTGCATTTAGGTCCCAAATAAATGTTCACCTTGTGCGGCTTGATTTTAGAAGCCCGTGAAAATTTATTTCGGAATTTTTGGAGTCCGTTTAGTATTTCTTTTTATTTTTATTCTAGCATAAAAAAAATCGAACCGACCTAGGGCCGTGTCCGACTAGGACTCCCGGCCCGTTAGGCCATTTAAGCCGGGGGGCAGGCAGAGCTAACCCTAGCCCGACCCGCCCCGCCCCGCCGCCGCCGCCTCGCCGCCTTGCCGCCGCCGCCGCCCGCCGCCCGAGGTCCGCCGCCGCCTTGAAATCCGCGCCGGTTTTTTTATTTTTTCGAAAAACCGTTCGGTTTTTTCGTCGGTTTTTTTAGTTTCGGTTTTTTTAAATAGATCGGTTTTTCCGGTTTATTTAAATAACGAGCGTTCGTCCATTCGTTCGTTCTAGCGAACGTTCATCATTTTTCTTTTTCTTGGATTAAATCCGCGATTTTTCTGATCGTGATTCCTGATCCGATTTTTGTTTTAGTATAACTTTTCGCTCGTTTATCGGAATCAGGCGATTCAAGCACCTAGAGTTTCGTCTCGAAACCCTCTATCCATTTAACCAACTTAAACAAGTTTTTGCTACTGTAAAATTTGCCCTAGATTCATATTAGTAGAACGAAGTTGTTTTCTTTCGCCGTTTGACTTTCGTTGCTTCGTTCGATTTGATTCTTTTTGCCAACCGGAGTTCTTAAGTTGAACCTTCTGGTTAGATCTCTTATTTGAGTTTTACCTGTGCATTGGATGAGTACTTATTGTATGCTTGTTTGTTTGTCTGCGATAGAATACCCGGAGTGTGCCGCTTGTTACTTCGAATCTCTAGGTTTCGCGGATCATCAGCAAGGCAAGTAACACTTTGATCATACCTTTTCTACTACCCAGTTTTATTGCATTAGATCAATCCTCACACATTGCATGATTAGGATCTAATTAAATTGTGGGATGGGAAGTAGTTGAGGTAGTACCTATTACCTATTTATTATCAAACCTTTGGGAGTTACTTCTACGTTTGCTTATTATGCCAGGCTATGCTAGTAGACGTGGATTGGGTGAGTGATATCCATGACAGATGTGAGCTTGTTAATTAATGGTTTATCTAAGGTGGCAACTTAAACACACATCTGGGTGGATTGAGGCACCTGGGTATTCCAGGACTTGCCTGTTTTCTTTTGGACCGCCACCCAGGCTCAAAGGGATCATGAGACTATTCATACTAGAAACTTCCGTGTGCAGCCACAAGCTATTATGGGCTCTAGCATAGTTGACTAAGTTGTGCGAACTCTTACAGTGGTAGACTAGCAGATGTAGGGGATGTAGGTGGTACGGTCTACCCAATCATAAGGTGCTAGCGCTTCTGAAAGACTATGTCTCGGTCATCCGTCTTCTCAAACACCTTGTAGTGCGAGAAACCAAACGGAGGCGATCGAGTCTTGTGGGGAAAAGTGCACAAACCTCTGCAGAGTGTATAAACTAATCATGATTAGCCGTGTCCTCGGTTATGGACATCTTGAGTATCTAGTACCTGGATTATCATGTGAATCTCAACATGTTACTCTAAATTAATTTTGTTGGGTTATGTTTAATGATTATGCTTAATTGGGATTGAGAATGCTGTCAACCATTCTCAATGTTTAACAACTACCATGATAGTAATTAAATTTTATTCCTTTGAAGTAGGGAAAAATTGGCTTTACACAAAACTGTAACCATAGAGCTTTCCACCAGCCAAATATGCATATAGTATAGCTGTTTCATTCCATTACTCTCTATCTGTTACATTGCCAGCATATTCCATGTGCTGACCCGTTTCGGGCTGGAACATTAATGTTGCAGACTTTTTAGACGACGATTATGGAGTTTTAGGTCGTGGTTCTATACTCAGTGATGCCGTTGGAGTTGATGGACTCACTTATCTTCCAAGCCTTCCGTTGTTATCATTATTAGATGGCCTTAAGCCATATTTATTGTAATAAGTTCTCTTATGAGACACTCGATGTAATAAGTGTGTGATTGCTACTCTGCTATAAATCCTCCGAGTACTGTGTGGTGTCAGCATTACTGATCCAGGGATGACACCGGGGCACAGAGATCAGACTGTTTGAGGTCTGGTCGCTACAGAGATGGTATCAGAGCACACGCTGACTGTAGGACACGACCACTAAGCTAAAGACCTAGATCACTACTCACTCTCTTCTCTTCTGACTTCTCATCTTTTCTACTCTTTTAGGATGGCGGATGCAAGGAACAAGTTCACGCAACCAGATGAAGATACACCCTTTGGACGTTACTTGAAGGAAGTCACTAGATACCTGAACATAGGAGTACCAAGCTTCACAGGAACCTACAACGCCACTTTACCTGAAGAAGAGCGCTGGATGATTCAAGTTCAAGTTCCAGGAAGGACGTTCATGCCAGTCACTGAGCCCATAGAGTTTTCTTTTGATGCCCCAACTTGGAGTCTAGGAAAGAGCATGGCAGCTCACATCGCCATGGGACGGATTGGAGAAGTCTACCGCAAGGATCTCAAGGATACTATCTACCAGATTTGTGGGTGCCGAGATGAACACTGGGAGATGATCAGCACCAGGAAGGATAGATCAATCACAGCTTTTATCCAGGAGTTAAACCAGCACATTCGACGACAGGAGAACCAGATGTGCACCGACATGATAGATCTAAAGAAGGCTAAGACTAGAATCAAGGAACTGGAGGAAGAACTCAAGGCTACACGTGAAGATTATGAAGAGGAAATTGAAGTATTGGTGGAGAAGAATGACGACCTGATCAAGAAGATTGGAATATTTGTGGGAGGCCCTACGCCAGTAGAGGAAGACGAAGAACCCAAGGAGATTAGCCCGGAAGACTACATCATCACCGACGGCACCGATTCGGATCCAGATAGTAGCGATGATGACTATGTCGATGAAGCTGGAGCAGATATCATGGAGTCTGCAACCGAAGAATATTTCTAGTAGACCACCCCATCAGTAGTAGTAGTCCACCATGTAAATATAGTAGTTCGAGCACTTTTGCGATAGATAGATCGATTATATGCCCTTGTTTGATTGAATGAAGTGAATTGTTTGCTTTTGCCCATGTGCATATGGGTAGTGTTTTCTCCTTAGACCCCCTCTATTCTTACATCTCATCTTTTCTAAACCCTCAGATGCCTCCGAGACATGACCCCGGATTTGCCTTTCCACCAGAGCTCACCCAGTTGATCCAGCAGCAGAACACATTGATGCAGTTGCTAGTCTAGAATCAGAATCAGGGGAACAACAACAACAACCCACCACCACCACCACCAGTTGAACACTTAGCCCGTTTTCTTAGGCTGAATCCGCCGGTGTTTTCCAGTAGCACCGAGCCGATAGTAGCAGATGATTGGCTCCGCAAGACAGCTAGGGAATTGACCACAGCAGGATGCACAGATGCGGAGAAGGTGAAGTTTGCCGCACATCAGTTAGAAGGACCCGCAGCATCATGGTGGGAGAATTTCACAGCCACTTTCCTAGTCGACACTGTCACATGGGACCAGTTTCAGCAGGCTTTTCATACTGCACATGTTTCAGCAGGAGCTATGGCCATGAAGAAGCGTGAGTTTCGCAACTTGCGCCAAGGAGGACGGACAGTTGGCCAGTATGTGGAGGATTTTAGTAAGTTAGCACGTTATGCACCAGATGACGTCGCTACGGATGCAGCTAAGCAAGAGAAGTTTCTGGAAGGACTGAATGATGAGTTGAGCATGTAGTTGATGGTAGCAACCTTCAACAACTACCAGGAGTTGGTAGATCGTGCTCTTATGATTGAAGGGAAGCAGCAGCAAATTGAGAATCGCAAGAGGAAGTATGGACAAGGAAAGTACACTTCAGGAGCTTAGCAGAAGCCACGTTTTACCCCTAGACCGGGAGGACATTTTCAGCATACCCATGGAGGAGGTAGCTCGCACAATCACAATGGCACCAAGAATGGTAATGGCAATGGAGGAAGCAACGGCCAGAACCGCACCAACCCATCAACCCCAGCCAAGAAGGACCTGAGCCAAGTCACTTGCTTTAAGTGTCAGAAGACCGGACATTATGCCAATGAATGTCCTGAAGGCCAAAATGGCAATGGAAATTCTGGGAAGAAGCCGAACCCTTTCAACAGGGGACAGGTGAACCACGTTAGCGTAGAGGAGGTTGAAGCTCAACCTGATGCAGTAATAGGTAAGTTTTTGGTTAAGTCATTTACTGCACTCGTTCTTTTTGATACTGGTGCATCGCATTCATACATCTCAAGGGGATTTGTGGATAAGTATAACCTATCAAACCAAGCCCTTAGGTCACCCATGTTAGTAACCTCGCCTGGAGCAGAGTATGTGGCTAGTCTATGGTGTGATCGATTACCATTAAGGATTGGTAACTATGTTTTTCCCTCAGACCTAATAGTATTGGAATCCCAAGGATTGGATGTGATATTAGGCATGGATTGGTTATCAAAGTATGAAGGGAATATTGAATGTGCTAGTAAGTCAATTTTGCTTACCACCCCAGAAGGGAGAAGGATCAAGTATGTATCCCGGCATGTGCCAAAGAGGACTCAAGTAAATTGCCTAACAGGAGTTGTGCAGGAGGAAGTACCAGTGGTAAGGGATTTCCCTGAAGTATTTCCAGAGAAGTTGCCAGGCATGCCACCGGATAGAGATATTGAGTTTTTGATTGAGCTATTGCCAGGCACAGGGCCAATATCAAAGAGACCATATAGGATGCCAGCAAAAGATTTGGTGGAAATTAAGAAGCAGATTAAGGAGTTACTGGATAAGGGATATATCCGCCCAAGTTCTTCACCTTGGGGATCGCCAGTACTTCTAGTGGAGAAGAAGGATGGATCATTAAGGATGGTTGTTGATTATCAAGGATTGAATGAAGTAACGATCAAGAACAAGTACCCACTAGCAATGATCAATGATCTATTTGATCGATTGCAAGGAGCTAAGGTATTTTCCAAGATCGATCTGCGATTAGGATACCACCAGTTGAAGATTCGAGAACAGGATATACCTAAGACAACTTTTACCACCAGGTATGGGCTGTACGAGTATACCGTTATGTCATTTGGTCTGACTAACGCACCCGCATATTTTATGAACATGATGAACAAAGTATTTATGGAATTTTTGGATAAGTTCGTCGTAGTGTTCATTGATGATATACTGGTTTATTCGAAGAATGAAGAGGAGCATAAGGAGCATTTGTGTTTGGTACTTGGAAAGCTCAGAGAACATCAATTATATGCCAAGTTCAGCAAATGTGAGTTTTGGTTGAAGGAAGTAGGATTCCTCGGACACGTTATATCTGGAGAAGGTATAGCAGTTGATCCCACTAAAGTTGATACCGTGACCAAGTGGGAAGCCCCGACAACAGTTGGAGAGATCCAGAGTTTTCTTGGACTCGCAGGATACTACCGGAGATTTATTGAGAATTTCTCAAAGATTGCGAAGCCTATGACTGAGTTGTTGAAGAAAGATACCAAGTTCATATGGACGGAGGAATGTGAGGCTAGTTTCCAGGAGTTGAAGAAACGCTTGGTTACCTCACCAGTGTTGATTTTGCCAGACCAGACCAAAGATTATGAGGTGTATTGCGACGCTTCACGTCGAGGACTTGGAGCAGTGCTTATGCAGGAAGGGAGAGTTGTTTCATATGCCTCAAGACAACTGAAGCCTCATGAGTTGAATTATGCCACGCATGACTTGGAGTTAGCAGCCGTAGTGCATGCTTTGAAAACATGGAGGCATTTCCTCATTGGAAATCATTGTGAGGTGTACACGGATCATAAGAGTTTGAAGTACATCTTCACACAGAAGGAGTTAAATCTCAGACAAAGGAGATGGTTGGAGCTCATCAAGGATTATGATATGAGATTGCATTATCACCCTGGAAAGGCTAATGTAGTAGCTGACGCATTAAGCCGTAAGAGCCACGTCAATACATTAATGACGGGAGAAATACCCAAGGAGTTAGCAGAAAATCTTCGTGAACTATGTTTGGAAATAGTTCCGAGAGGCTATGTAGCAGCATTGGAGATTCAGTCAACTTTGATGGATAGAATCAGAGAAGCTCAAAGGACTAACAAGGAGATTGCCGCTATTAAGGAGAAACTTAGCAAAGGAAAAGCTAAGGGATTTCGTGAGGATGAGCACGATACCCTATGGTTGAAGACCGTGTTTACGTGCCCAATGACCCAGAGATCAGGAAGTTGATACTGCAAGAGGCACACGACTCAGCGTATTCAATTCACCCAGTAAATACCAAGATGTACTTGGATCTGAAGGATATTTTCTGTGGACCGGAATGAAGAAGGATATTGCGGAGTATGTAGCAGTTTGTGATGTATGTCAGAGAGTAAAGGCAGAGCATCAGAAGTCAGCAGGATTGTTACAACCATTGCCGATACCCGAATGGAAGTGGGATAAGCTAGACATGGATTTTATCACGGGATTACCCAGGACTCGTTCAGGCTATGACTCGATTTGGGTTGTAGTCGATCGAATGACGAAAGTAGCTCATTTCATCCCAGTAAAGACCACTTACACCAGTGCTAAGTTGGCAAAGATATACATGACCAGGATCGTATGTTTGCATGGAGTTCCAAGGAGTATCGTATCAGATAGAGGAACCCAGTTTACCTCAAAGTTCTGGAAGCAGTTGCATGAAACTTTGGGTACCAGGCTAGAATTCAGTACAGCTTTTCATCCACAGACAGATGGATAGACCGAGAGAGTTAATCAGATTTTGGAGGATATGCTGAGAGCTTGTGCGCTAGATTACGGATCTAGTTGGGACGACAATTTGCCATATGCAGAGTTCTCTTACAACAAAAGTTACCAAACCAGTTTAAAGATGGCCCCTTTCGAAGCCTTGTACGGAAGGAGGTGCAGGACACCGTTGTCATGGGACGAAGTTGGAGACCGCCAGTTGTTTGGACCTGACTTGATTAAAGAGTCTGAATAGAAGGTGAAATTGATTCGCAATAGGCTCAAGGTAGCTCAATCCAGACAGAAAAGTTATGCAGATTCTAAACGCAAGGAGACAGTTTACGAAGTCGGAGATAGAGCTTATCTTCGAGTATCTCCACTTTAGGGAACAAAGCGTTTTGGAGTTAAAGGGAAGTTAGTGCCATGATTTGTAGGACCATATCGAGTTTTGGAGCGTATGGGAGAAGTGGCCTACAAATTGGAAATTGCCTGAAGGATTGTCAGGAGTTCATGATGTGTTCCACATTTCCCAGTTGAAGAAGTGTCATGCGGAGATGGCTGACATACCTTTGAGAGACACAGTGCCTTTGGAAACTATTCAGTTGGATAACGATTTGACGTACGAGGAGAAACCAATTAAGATTCTCGAGTTTGCCAGCCGAGTCACTCGCAGCAAGGTTATCAAGTTTTGCAAAGTTCAGTGGAGCCACCACACGGAGGATGAAGCCACCTGGGAGCGAGAGGAAGATTTGCTCAAAGACCACCCTCAACTATTTCCTAGCCAACCCGAATCTCGAGGGTGAGATTCATCTTAAGGGGGTAGGTTTGTAACATCCCAAATTTCCAATTTGGGATGTTATACATTAGATCATCATTGCATATCATATTTTATTTTGCATTTTGGTTGATCCTAGAAATTCTACGCAACTCAATGATCCACGGAGAGAGTTGGGGATTTCGCTAATTTTCATATTTGAGTTTTCTCAAATTTTGAAAATATGATCATTTGATTTTATTTGTTTTATCATCAATTATTTCTATTAAAAAAATATGAGAGAGGGAATAAAATGACTTTCCCAAAATAAATAAATATTGAGGATTTAATAATAAAATCAAATAAGATTATATTTCGGAGTTTTTCGGTGTTTTATTTGAATTTAGGAAAAATATGCGTTTTTCAAAATTGCATTTAGGTCCCAAATAAATGTTCACCTTGTGCGGCTTGATTTTAGAAGCCCGTGAAAATTTATTTCGGAATTTTTGGAGTCCGTTTAGTATTTCTTTTTATTTTCTTCTGCGCGTAATTATTTAAAAAAAATCGAACCGACCTAGGGCCGTGTCCGACTAGGACTCCCGGCCCGTTAGGCTATTAAGCCGGGGGAGCAGCCGGAACCCTAGCCCAGCCGCCCCGCCCCGCCGCCGCCGCGCACGCCGCACCGAGGTTCGCCGCGCCTCGAAAATCGCGCTGTTTTTTTTATTTTTTCGAAAAACCGTTCGGTTTTTCCGTCGGTTTTTTTTAGTTTCGGTTTTTTTAAATAGATCGGTTTTTCCGGTTTATTTAAATAGCGAGCGTTCGTCCGTTCGTTCGTTCTAGCGAACGTTCGTCGTTTTTCTTTTTCTCGGATTAAATCCGCGATTTTTCTGATCGCGATTCCTGATCCGATTTTCGTTTTAGTATAACTTTTCGCTCGTTTATCGGAATCAGGCGATTCAAGCGCCTAGAGTTTCGTCTCAAAACCCTCTATCCGTTTAACCAACTTAAACAAGATTTTGCTACTATAAAATTTGCCCTAGATCCAGATTACTAGAATGAAGTTGTTTTCTTTCGCCGTTTGACTTTCGTTGCTTTGTTCGATTTGATTCTTTTGCCAACCGGAGTTCTTAAGTTGAACCTTCTGGTTATATCTCTTATTTGAGTTTTACCTGTGCATTAGATGAGTACTTATTGCTTGCTCGTTTGTTTGTTTGCGATAGAGTATCCGGAGTGCGCCGCTTGTTACTTCGAATCGCTAGGTTTCCCGGATCATCAGCAAGGCAAGTAACACTTTGATCATACCTTTTTCTACTACCCAGTTTTATTGCATTAGATCAATCCTCACAACATTGCATGATTAGGATCTAATTAAATTGTGGGATGGGAAGTAGTTGAGGTAGTACCTATTACCTATTTATTATCAAACCTTTGGGAGTTACTTCTACGTTTGCTTATTATGCCAGGCTATGCTAGTAGACGTGGATTGGGTGAGTGATATCCATGACAGATGTGAGCTTGTTAATTAATGGTTTATCTAAGGTGGCAACTTAAACACACATCTGGGTGGATTGAGGCACCTGGGTATTCCAGGACTTGCCTGTTTTCTTTTGGACCGCCACCCAGGCTCAAAGGGATCATGAGACTATTCATACTAGAAACTTCCGTGTGCAGCCGCAAGCTATTATGGGCTCTAGCATAGTTGACTAAGTTGTGCGAACTCTTAAAGTGGTAGACTAGCAGATGTAGGGGATGTAGGTGGTACGGTCTACACGATCGTAAGGTACTAGCGCTTCTGAAAGACTATGTCTCGGTCATCCGTCTTCTCAAACACCTTGTAGTGCGAGAAACCAAACGGAGGCGATCAAGTCTTGTGGGGAAAAGTGCGCAAACCTCTGCAGAGTGTATAAACTAATCATGATTAGCCGTGTCCCCGGTTATGGACATCTTGAGTATCTAGTACCTGGATTATCATGTGAATCTCAACATGTTACTCTAAATTAATTTTGTTGGGTTATGTTTAATGATTATGCTTAATTGGGATTGAGAATGCTGTCAACCATTCTCAATGTTTAACAACTACCATGATAGTAATTAAATTTTATTCCTTTGAAGTAGGGAAAAATTGGCTTTACGCAAAACTGTAACCATAGAGCTTTCCACCAGCCAAATATGCATATAGTATAGCTGTTTCATTCCATTACTCTCTATGTGTTACATTGCCAGCATATTCCATGTGCTGACTAGTTTCGGGCTGCAACGTTTGAGGTCTGGTCGCTACAGCTTTCCCGCATATGCATGCTTGTTACTAAACTTGAATTGAATATCATTGGCTTTGAGCACATAAAAGACTTGTATGCACATGATCCTACTTTTGCTACTCCTTTCCAAATGTTTGACGCATACATCTTGGGAACACTATTACATCAAAGATGATTATCTTATGAGAGCTAAAAACTTTGCATCCCCCAGTCTTCTCTTCATTTCTTACTCTTGCCAGAATCTCATGGAGGAGGACTAATGGGACACTTTGGACGCGACAAGGCATTTTCGGTGCTCTCCAAGAACTATTTTTGGCCCAAGATGTTCCGCGACGTCTCACGCTTCACCAATCGATGCTCTACATGTCGCAAAGCTAAGTCTAAAGCTCAATCTCATGGCCTTTATATGCCACATCCAATTCCATATCACCCATGGGAAGACATTAGTATGGACTTTGTGCTTGGGTTGCCTAGAACTAGAAATGGCAAAGATTCCGTGTTTGTTGTTGTGGACCGATTCTCTAAAATGGCACATTTCATACCATGCAATAGGATATACGATGCTTCACATGTTGCAAATATTTTTTGTAGGTAAATATTGCGCCTACATGGAGTGCCAAAGACGATTGTCTCGGGAAAGAGGGCAAAAACCAGGCTGTCACAGTATCATATGTTGGGGGACGTAACATGTAATTTCAAAAAAATTCCTACGATCACGCAAGATCTATCTAGGAGATGCATAGCAATGGGAGGGGGAGAGTGTGTCCACGTACCCCCGTAGACCGAAAGCAGAAGCATTAGTTTAACACGGTTGATATAGTCAAACGTTTTCACGATCCAACCGATCTAGTACCGAACATACGGCACCTCCGAGTTCAGCACACATTCAGCTCGATGACATCCATCGAACTCTTGATCCAGCAGAGGGTCGAGGGAGAGTTCCGTCAGCACGACGGCGTGGTGACGGTGATGGTGATGTGATCCGTGCAGGGCTTCGCCTAAGCACTACGATGCTATGACCGGAGGGGTAAACTGTGGAGGGGGGCACCGCACACGGCTAAGAGAACAATTAATGTGCTATGGGGTGCTCCCCTACCCCGTATATAAAGGAGGGGAGGAGGAGGCGGCCGGCTAGGAGGGGTGTGCCATGGGGGGAGTCCTACTAGGACTCCATTCCTAGTAGGATTCGCCCCCCCCCTTTCCTTTCTTACCGGAGGGGAAAAGGAAGGAGAGGGAGAGGGAGAGGGAAAGGGAAAGGGAAAGGGGGGCGCCGCCCCCTCCCCTTGTCCAATTCGGACTTCCATGGGGGCGGCCACCCCTTTCATCCCTCCTCTCTCTACACTAAGGCCCATCTAGGCCCAATACTTCCCCGACGGGTTCCGGTAACCCCTCGGTACTCCGGTAAAATACCAGAACCACTCAAAACCATTCCGATGTCCAAATACTACCTTCCAATATATGAATATTTACCTCTCGACTATTTAGAGACTCCTCGTCATGTCCGTGATCTCATCCGGGACTCCGAACAAACTTTGATCACCAAAACACATAACTCATAATACAAATCGTCATCGAACGTTAAGCGTGCGGACCCTACGGGTTCGAGAACTATGTAGACATGACCAAGACACATCTCCGGTCAATAGCCAATAGCGGAACCTGGATGATCATATTGTTTCCTACATATTCTACGAAGATCTCTATCGGTCAAGCCGCAATAACAACATACGTTATTCCCTTTGTCATCAGTATGTTACTTGCCCGAGATTTGATCGTCGGTATCATCATACCTAGTTCAATCTCGTTACTGTCTAGAATCTTTACTTGTTCCATAATGCATCATCCCGTAACTAACTCATTAGTCACATTGCTTGCAAGGATTATAGTGATGTGCATTACCGAGAGGGCCCAGAGATACCTCTCCGATACTTGAAGTGACAAATCCTAATCTTGATCTATGCCAACCCAACAAACACCTTCAGAGACACCTTTAGAGCATCTTTATAATCACCCAGTTACGTTGTGACGTTTGATAGCACACAAGGTGTTCCTCCGGTATTCGGGAGTTGCATAATCTCATAGTCAGAGGAATATGTATAAGTCATGAAGAAAGCGATAGCAATAAAACTTAACAATCATTATGCTAAGCTAACGGATGGGTGTTTTCCATCACATCATTCTCTAATAATGTGATCCCATTCATCAAATGGGATCACATGTCTTTGGTCAGGAAACTTAACCATCTTTGATTAACGAGCTAGTCAAGTAGAGACATACTAGGGACACTCTGTTTTGTCTATGTAGTCACACATGTACTAAATTTCCGGTTAATACAATCCTCGCATGAATAATAAACATTTATCATGATATAAGGAAATATAAATAACAACTTTATTATTGCCTCTAGGGCATATTTCCTTCATCATACACTAAGGATGTGTTTGGTTGCTCGCATTAGGCCCATCCAGGCCCAGGCACGCAGTTTTCGGCATGTTTGGTTGCCTGGCCCCCATCTAAATATTGGCCCACATGAACCTTAAAGCAGTGCTTAGCCAGGCCCACTAGGAATGTTTGAATCGACAGTTTCTAGGAAGCCAAGATCGAGCGATGCAGGGGAGGGGAACGCCGCATCGCGCAGCTGCGAGTAGGGAGATGGCGGGAGCGATGGCGCATCTCCAAAAAAGCGACACTACGAATTTGACTGAGTGCCCGCCGATTCGGTCGGCCTATATAGCCTGGGTGACTGTCGCGGAAAAACTCCCGCCCCATGTCCCTCCTCGCGAGATTTCCCTTCGACGAAGATCCACTTTGATGACGAGGTAAGCGGCGCAACTAGTTCGGCGACCGGATGACGGCGGTGGCAGATCGACTGCTCCTCTTCTCCGACGTGCTAGCCACCTCCTCCGCGGCTCCTCTGATGGCGTTTGTAACATCAATCACCCCCTCCTCTCTACTAGTTCTAACTAGATCTGTCGATGTGGTAGGGTTGGATCTTCTAATATGTTTGACTATGATGTTGTTGTAGCTAGTTGTGATGGATTAATTTGAAGCATGCTAGGGGCTGTTTCCATGCTGACAAGCATTGGTAGCTAGTGGTCATGGATGGATTGGTAGTATGCTTAGATGTGTGGTATGCTAGTGTGCAAGTGTTGAACAAGATCATACATGTGTCCATGATTAGTGTTCTATTCTATTCTGTTGAGCTGTGGCATGCTTTGATGGATTTTGTAGTGTTGGCTTCAACTAAATCATCCATGTGTGCATGTGTTACTTCTAGATCGATCTGTCCATGTTGTACTGCTAGTTCCTACTGTCTATGTGTAGTGTATTGTGGTGTTGATGATGCTTACGTTTGTAGTACATGCCCACGCAAGAGTTTAGTCAGGCCATCGTGTTGTCCGAGAACCAGTTCCTGTCATCGTACGTCGAGGACTCCTAGCCTCCCATCAACCAGATGCCTCTAGATTCAGATGATTTAGAGGTGCCGCCTATGGTTCCTCCATTTGTGCTGGTTCATTCCAATGTTGCTGCTCAAAAGGAAGCCGCAAAGGAGAAGAAGGATGGCAGGGGGAAGAGCATGAAATGGCAGCCGTTCCTTTCCACTTTTGTTCTTAAAAAGATGGTTAGATCATAGCTAGTGGGGTGAGGACTGACAAGGGGTTCAAGGAGGTGCACTTGAACCTTTTTGCAAAGCAGGTCTTCGAGTACTGTGGATAGGAGGTCACCGCGACCCAGGTGTACGACCACCTGAGGAAGTGAAGAGCGAGGTGGATCACCGCGTCCAAGCTCAGAGACCTCAGCGGTGCTTCATGGGATGAGGACACCTGCTCGATCCTTTTGGAGGCAGAGCACTACGAAGGCCACATCGCGATTAGCTCACAAACCGAGCCATTCTAACTAACTACCAGTTTAAGCCTATGAACCATTGTCATACTAACTAACCACTCTGCCCTATTTCTTCTTAGGCTCACTCCAAGCACGCAGAGTTCCTCAATACACCTATCCAGAACTACCACCAGATGCAGCAGATCTTCTCCTTTGGGCTGGCAACCAGCAAGCATGCCATGGGCTCTAGTCAGCCGCTGGGCTCGCCGATGCCCTAGTATCCATACACCCAGGAGTCAGAGACCATCAATGTTGATGCTCCTGAGAAGGATGGTGAGCATGTTCCTGTGGTTGATAGGAAGAGGAAGCGGGCAGGTTTCAAGGAGGAGGAGCTAAGTGTCTTCAGCGGCATGACTCAAGCAGTGAAAGACGTGGCCACCGCCATCAGGGAGAGCAAGACGGGTGATGTCCACCCTGAGCTCTACGGCGCCGTCATGGAGCAAGATGGCTTCAGCCCAGATGCTCTCATGGTGGCTCTCAGCCACCTGCTAGACGACAAAGCCCGACTGTTGGGTTTGTTGCCATGTGATAACCCACAAGTACAGGGGATCGCAACAGTTTTCGAGGGTAGAGTATTCAACCCAAATTTATTGATTCGACACAAGGGGATCCAAAGAATATTCTCAAGTATTAGCATCTGAGTTGTCAATTCAACCACACCTGAAAGACTTAATATTTGCAGCAAAGTATTTAGTAGCAAAGTAGTATGGAAGTAACGGTAACAGTGGCAAAAGTAACAGTAGCAGTTTTGTAGCAATTGTAATAGTGGCAACGTAAAAGTAACTTAGCACAAATCAATATGTGAAAAGCTCATAGGCAATGGATCAATTATGGATAATTATGTCGGATGGCATTCATCATGCAACGGTTATAACATAGGGTGACACAGAACTAGCTCCAATTCATCAATATAATGTAGGCATGTATACCGAATATAGTCATACATGCTTATGGAAAAGAACTTGCATGACATCTTCTGTCCTACCCTCCCATGGTAGCGGGGTCCTATTGGAAACTAAGGGATATTAAGGACTCCTTTTAATATAGTACCAGACGAAAGCATTAGCACTTAGTGAATACATGAACTCCCCAAACTACGGTCATCACCGGGAGTGGTCCCGACTATTGTCACTCCGAGGTTGCTGGATCATAACACGTAGTAGGTGACTATAACTTGCAATATCGGACCAAGAACACAAATATATTCATGAAAACATAAATAGGTTAAGATCTGAAATCATGGCACTCGGGCCCTAGTGACAAGCATTAGACATGGCAAAGTCATAGCAACATCAATCTTAGAACATAGTGGATACTTCATGTCTACTACGCAGCTTTATTCTTGTAGACACGTGTTGGGCCTCCAAGCGCAGAGTTTTGTAGGACAATAGCAATTTTCCCTCAAGTGGATAACCTAAGGTTTATCAATCCGTGAGAGGTGTAGGATGAAGATGGTCTCTCTCAAACGATCCTGCAATCAAATACAAGAAATCTCTTGTGTCCCCAACACACCCAATATAATGGCAATTTGTATAGGTGCACTCGTTCGGCGAGTAGATGGTGATACAAGTGTAATATGGATGGTAGAAATATATTTTTATAACCTGAATAAATAAAAACATCAAGGTAGCAAATAGTAAACAGGCACAAAAATAGTATTGCAATGCTTGAAAATGAGGCCTAGGGTCTGTACTTTCACTAGTGCAATCTCTCAACAATGCTATTATAATTGGATCATATAACCACCCCTCAAAGTGCGATGAAGAATCACTCCAAAGTTCCTATCTAGCGGAGAACATAAGACGGAATTGTTTGTAGGGTACGAAACCACCTCAAAGCTATTCTTTCTGATCAATCTATCCTAGAGTTTGTACTAAAATAACATGAAGCTATTCTTTCCGATCGATCTAACCAAGAGTTCGTACTAAAATAACACCAAAGCAAATTCAGATTCATAATATTCAATCTGACACAAAGAACTTCAAAGAGTACCCCAAGATTTCTACCGGAGAAACAAAGACAAGAACGTGCATCAACCCCTATGCATAGATTACTGATGTCAACTACACAACCTTCTTCTTGTAGACGTTGTTGGGCCTCCAAGTGCAGAGGTTTGTAGGACAGTAGAAAATTTCCCTCAAGTGGATGACCTAAGATTTATCAATCCGTGGGAGGCGTAGATGAAGATGGTCTCTCTCAAACAACCCTGCAACCAAATAACAAAGAGTCTCTTGTGTCCCCAACACACCCAGTACAATGGTAAATTTTATAGGTGCACTAGTTCGGCAAAGAGATGGTGATACAAGTGCAATATGGATGGTACATATAGGTTTTTGTAATCTGAAAATATAAAAACAGCAAGGTAGCATGTGATAAAAGTGAGCGTAAACGGTATTGCAATGCTAGGAAACAAGGCCTAGGGTTCATACTTTCGCTAGGCAAGTTCTCTCAATAATAATAACATAATTGGATCATATAACAATCCCTCAACATGCAACAAAGAGTCACTCCAAAGTCACTAATAGCGGAGAACAAACGAAGATATTATTGTAGGGTACGAAACCACCTCAAAGTTATCCTTTTGATCTATCTATTCAAGAGTCCATAGTAAAATAACATGAAGCTATTCTTTCCGTTCAATCTATCCTAGAGTTCATACTAGAATAACACCTTAAGACACAAATCAACCAAAACCCTAATGTCACCTAGATACCCCAATGTCACCTCAAGTATCCGTGGGTATGATTATACGATATGCATCACACAATCTCAGATTCATCTATTCAACCAACACAAAGAACTTCAAAGAGTGCCCCAAAGTTTCTACCAGAGAGTCAAGACGAAAACGTGTGCCAACCCCTATGCATAAGTTCATGAGGTCACGGTTTTGCGAAAGTTGATCACAAAAACATACATCAAGTAGATCACGTGAATATCCCATTGTCACCACAGATAAGCACATGCAAGACATACATCAAGTGTTCTCAAATCCTTAAAGACTCAATCCGATAAGATAACTTCAAAGAGAAAACTTAATCCATTACACGAGAGTAGAGGGGGAGAACCATCATAAGATCCAACTATAATAGCAAAGCTCACGATACATCAAAATCATGTTGAATCAAGAACACGAGAGAGAGAGAGAGAGATCAAACACATAGCTACTGGTACATACCCTCAGCCCCGAGAGTGAACTACTCCCTCCTCGTCATGGAGAGCGCCGGGATGATGAAGATGGCCACCAGAGAGGGATTCCCCCCTCTGGCAGGGTGCCAGAACGGGTCTAGATTTGTTTTCGGTGGCTACAGAGGAACTCTCGATCTAGGTTTCTTTCTGTAAGTTTGGGCATATATAAGAGGTGTTGGAGTCGGGAACAAGTCAGGGGGTCCCGGGGAGGCCACGAGATAGGGGGCGCGCCCAGGGGGTAGGGCGCGCCCCCACCATCGTGGTGGCCTCGGGACCCCCCTGGTCCATCTCCGGTACTCCGTGGGCTTCTTCTAGTTCAAAAACAATCTCCGTGAAATTTTAGGTCAATTGGACTCCATTTGGTTTTCCTTTTCTGCGATACTCAGAAACAAGGAAAAAACAGAAACTGGTACTGGGCTCTAGGTTAATAGGTTAGTCCCAAAAATCATATAAAATAGCATATAAATGCATATAAAACATCCAAGGTTGATAATATAATAACATGGAAAAATAAAAAAAATTATAGAAATGTTGGAGACGTATCAATTACCCTAATGTCACCTCGGGAATCCGCGAGTTGAGTGCTAAAACATATATCAAGTGAATCAATACGATACCCCATTGTCACCACGAGTATTCAATTGCAAGACATATATCAAGCGTTCTCAAATCCATAAAATTATTCAATCTGATAACAACGGAATCTCAAAGGGAAAAACTCAATTCATCACAACAAGATAGAGAGGGGAAAACACCATATGATCCGACTATATTAACAAAGCCCGCGATGCATCAAGATTGTGACATCTCAAGAACACAAGAGAGAGAGAGAGAGAGATTAAACACATAGCTACTGGTACAAACCCTCATCCCTGAGGGTGGACTACTCCCTCCTCATCGTGGTGGCCGCCGGTATGATGAAGATGGCCACTGGAGATGATTCCCCCCTCCGGCAGGGTGCCGGAAAGGGTCTATATTGGTTTTCGGTGGCTACAGAGCCTTACGGTGGCGGAACTTCTGATCTAGGTTAACCCCGAGGGTTTTTAGAATATTTGTGAATTTATAGGGTAAAGAAGGGGTGCGGGAGGCTACCGAGGGGGGCACAACCCACCAGGGCACGCCTGGGTGTTTTGGTCCATAAAAAATCTCCAAAAAGTTTCGCGGTGTTTGGACTCCGTTTGATATTGATTTCCTGCGATGTAAAATACAAGCAAAAAATAACAACTGGCACTAGGCACTGAGTCAATAGGTTAGTCCCCAAAAATGATATAAAGTTGCGATAAAATTATTTTAAAACACCCAAGAATGATAATATAACACCATGAATACTTCATAAATTATAGATACGTTGGAGACGTATCAGCATCTCCAAGCTTAATTCCTACTCGTCCTCGAGTAGGTAAATGATAAAAGAAATAGTTTATGAAGTGTGAACGGTAGAAAAGTGCATAAGTATGATCAATGACAATTTCAATCACTTTTCCTAGCATCATAACATCAATTCTTTCTTATGAAACTTCTCATGTTAAAGTAGCAACCAATTCACATTTTAAGGTTCAGACAATGAATTCTCTTGAAACTCAATGACCTATGTTCTCGGTCACCAAGCAATTGTGATTCAACTTATTCAACAGAGTTTAGGTAAGAGCTCCACATACTCAACCATCATATGGTCTTCTATGATTGCTAACACTCACCGCATACACATGAGCAAAACGTTTCAACCGGACACATAGAAAGATAGGGGCTTATAATTTCACCTCCCAACGTATTCACCTCAAGGGTGATGTCAACAATAATAACTCATGCTACCCATATCCAACTGGATATATGTGCCTAGATCTTTCCTCACCACATGATGCTTGCCAAAAGAGAAAAATAAAAAGGAATAAAGAGAAGAACTTTGACTCTTTGCATAAAAGTAAATACTGAAAAGTAAAAGATAGGCCCTTCGCAGAGGGAAGCAGAGGTTGCCATGCACTTATTTGTTTGTATTCTCAACCCCTTAGTGCAAAAGAACGTCATGTTATATTGCCCCTTATGATAGCAACCTTTATTATGCAGTCTGTCGCTTTTATTCTTTGCCATCAGAAGTTCGTACAACGCTCAATTTTTTCTTACACTGAATGATCTAACACTTTTAGAAGCAGTTTTTATTGCCTTATTGCACCAATTACAACTTACTTGAAGGATCTTATTCAATCCCTAGGTAGGTATGGTGGACTATTGGAAATAAGATTTGGGTTTAAGGGTTTTTGGATGCACAAGTAGTATCTCTAATTGGTGCGGAATTTTTGGCTCGCAAAGATGGGGGGCAAGCACCACATGTTGAAGGATCTATGACAATATAACTTCTATGTGAATATGAACAAACATAAACCATTACGTTGTCTTCCTTGTCTGACGTCAACAATTTTGGCATATAATATTTTGATGGGGGCTCACAATCACAAAAGATTTCCATGATACTGTTATATGTGAAATTCTCTTCCTTATACTAATTATTCGTGAATTTCTTGTATGACCAATATTGTGATTGTCAAGCCTCAAAAGATTTCACTTTCTAAACCCAATGTGAAGCTACCACTAGGCATGATATGATTTCAACTTCATGACATTCAATTTATTCAACAATTTACTCATAGGATATAAGTGAAGCACAAGAGTAATTCCATAGAAAAGAGCTTCGTTGACGGGATGTGAATGCCACTTACTTAGCCTCCCTGGCAACTATTTGAGGACTCTATTTTATTTAAAACCTTTCAGATCTAAGTATTTTATTAAAACAGCAAGCAAAATGAAAATAAAATGACATTCTAAGAATAGCACAACTCATGTGAAGAAGCAAAAACTTACGCTCAACCGATACTAACCGATAATTGTTGAAGAAGAAAGGTGGGATGCCTACCGGGGCATCCCCAAGCTTAGATCCTTGAGACTTATTGAAATATTATCTTGGATGCCTTGGGCATCCCCAAGCTTGAGCTTTTATGTCTCCTTAATTCTTCTCATATCACGGTTTTCCTAAATCTCAAAAGCTTCATCCACACAAAACTCAACAAGGACTCGTGAGATAAGTTATTATAAACCAATGCAAAAACCTTATCATTCTCTATTGTAGCAAATCACTAAAATTATTATTCAACATTGCACACTAAATGCCTCTGCATATTTAATACTCCTATCCTCAAATAGAATCATTAAACAAGCAAACATATGCAAACAATGCAAACATAACAGCAATCTGCCAAAATAGTATAGTCTGTAAAGAAGGCAAGAGTATCAATACTTCTTTAACTCCAAAAATAATGAAAATTTACCACACTGTAGAAATTTATCAGATATCATTATGCAAAAAAATGCAACATGTTATCACATTATGACTTCTCTAGGGAATTTTTGCAACATCGATAAACTTTCTGTTTTGAAACAGCAACTCATATACTTGCAAGATAAGCATGGTAAAGGCTATCCTTGACACTTTTATTGAAATAAAAGATTAAAAACATTATTCTAACTAACATCAAGCAAATCCTAAAAAAATTAAATGACGCTCCAAGTAAAAATCATATCATGTGACGAATGAAAACATGGCTCCAAGTGAGGTTACCGATAATGTTGGAGACGAAAGAGGGGATGCCTTCCGGGGCATCCCCAAACTTAGTTTCTTGGATGTTTCTTGAATATTACCTTGGGGTGCCTTGGTAATACCCAAGCTTAGGGTCTTGTCAATCCTTATTCTCCTCATATCGACATCTCACCCAAAACTTGAAAACTTCAATCACACAAAACTTAACGAAACTTTGTGAGATAGGTTAGTATGATAAAGAGCAAACCATTTCACTTTTGGTACTGTAAAAGGCAAGATTCATAATTGTTCTCACCCAATTCCTACTGTAGCATATCATTTCCACAATTTATATTGAGCAATATAAGCCATGGAAACTAGAAAACAAGCAAACTATGCATTGAAAACAGAATCTGTTAAAAACAGAACAGTCCGTAGTAATCTGTACTCCAACCATACTTATTCTACTCCAAAAATTCTGAAAAAATAGGAAAGCCTGGGAAATTTGTCTATTAATCTTCTGTAAAAAGAATCAGCATTTTATCGTGCTTCTGTTAAAAATGAGAATTGTTTTCCTGAGCGCAAAAGTTTCTGTTTTTCAGCAAGATCAAATCAACTATCACCGTAAGCCATCCCAAGGTCTTACTTGGCACTTTATTGAAAGGAAAGCAATAAAACATGATTACTACAGTATCCTAATCATGTTAACACACAAAAATAGTAGGTAAAAGTGTTGGGTTGTCTCCCAACAAGCGATTTTCTTTAATGCCTTTTAGCTAGGCATGATGATTTCAATGATGCTCGCATAAAAGATAAGAATTGAAACACAAAGAGAGCATCATGAAGCATATGACTAGAACATTTAAGTCTAACCCACTTCCTATGCATAGGGATTTTGTGATCAAACAACTTATGGGAACAAGAATCAACTAGCATAGGAAGGCAAAACAAGCATAACTTCAAAATTTTCAACACATAGAGAGGCAACTTGATATTATTGAAATATATATGAGCATATCTTCCCCTCTCATAATAATTTTCAGTAGCATCATGAATGAATTCAACAAAATAGATATCACATAAAGCATTCTTTTCATGATACATAAGCATAGAAATTTTCTCACTCTCCACATAAACAAATTTATTCTCATGAATAGTAGTGGGAGCAAACTCAACAAAATAACTATCATGGGATTGAAAATTAAAATCATGATGACAAGTTTCATGGTTATCATTATTCAATATAACATACATGTCATCACCATAATTATCATAAATAGCAACTTTGTTATCATACATGTCATCCTCCAAAATAGGGGATTCATCACTAAATAAAGGCATGACCTCTCCAAATCCGCTTTCATCAATATAATCATAATAAATAGGAGGCATGCAATCATTATAACTAATTTGCACATCAAATCTTGGGGGACTAAAAATATCATCTTCATCAAACATAGCATCCCCAAGCTTATGGCATTGCATGTCATTAGCAACATGGATATTCAAAGAATTCATACTATCAACATTGTAATCATGCTCATCATTAATACCAAACATTCTATTGAATTCTTCTTATATCAATTGAGCACAATTTTCCTTTCCATCATTTTCATGAAAGACATTATAAAGATGAATAATATGATGCAACCTCAATTACATTTTTTGTAGTTTTTTTTTACGAACCAAACTAGTGATAAAACAAGAAACTAAAAGATTCAATTGCAAGATCTAAAGATATACCTTCAAGCACCCAGCTCCCCGGCAACGGCGCCAAAAAAGAGCTTGATGTCTACTACGCAACTTTATTCTTGTAGACACGTGTTGGGCCTCCAAGCGCAGAGTATTGTAGGACAGTAGCAATTTTCCCTCAAGTGGATGACCTAAGGTTTATCAATCCGTGAGAGGTGTAGGATGAAGATGGTCTCTCTCAAACGACCCTGCAATCAAATACAAAAAATCTCTTGTGTCCCGAACACACCCAATACAATGGCAATTGTATAGGTGCACTATCGGCAAAGAGATGGTGATACAAGTGTAATATGGATGGTAGAAATATATTTTTATAATCTGAATAAATAAAAACAGTAAGGTAGCAAATAGTAAACGGGCACAAAACGGTATTGCAATGCTTGAAAATGAGGCCTTGGGTCCATACTTTCACTAGTGCAATCTCTCAATAGTGCTAATATAATTGGATCATATAACCACCCCTCAAAGTGCGATAAAGAATCACTCCAAAGTTCCTATCTAGCAGAGAAAATAAGACAGAATTGTTTGTAGGGTACGAAACCACCTCAAAGCTATTCTTTCCGATCAATCTATCCTAGAGTTCATACTAAAAATAACACGAAGCTATTCTTTCCTATCGATCTAACCAAGAGTTCGTACTAAAATAACACCAAAGCAAATTCAGATTCATAATATTCAATCCAACACAAAGAACTTCAAAGAGTGCCCCAAGATTTCTACTAGAGAAACAAAGACAAGAACGTGCATCAACCCCTATGCATAGATTACCCCAATGTCACCTCGGGAATCCGCGAATTGAGTGCCAAAGAATATACAAGTGAATCAATACGATACCCCATTGTCACCACGAGTATTTAATTGCAATACATATATCAAGTGTTCTCAAATCCATAAAAGTATTCAATCCGATAACAACAAAATCTCAAAGGGAAAAACTCAATTCATCACAACAAGATAGAGAGGGGAAAACACCATATGATCTGACTATATTTACAAAGCCCACGATACATCAAGATCGTGACATCTCAAGAACACGAGAGAGCGAGAGAGAGATTAAACACATATCTTTTGGTACAAACCCTCAGCCCCGAGGGTGGACTACTCCCTCCTCATCGCGGTGGCCGCCGGGATGATGAAGATGGCCACCGGAGATGATTCCCCCCTCCGGCAGGGTGCTAAAAAGGGTCTACATTGGTTTTCGGTGGCTACAGAGCCTTGCGGCGGTGGAACTTCTGATCTAGGTTGATACGTCTCCAACGTATCTATAATTTTTGATTGTTTCATGCTATTATATTATCTGTTTTGGATGTTTAATGGGCTTTAATATGCAGTTTTATATTATTTTTGGGACTAACCTATTAACCGAAGTCTCAGTGCAAATTGCTGTTTTTTTTTGCCTATTTCGGTGTTTTGCAGAAAAGGAATATCAAACGGAACGAAACCTTCACGAGGATCTTTCTTGGAACAAACGCAACCCAAGAGACTTGGAGTACAAGTCTCGAAGTCCGCGAAGCTTCCACGAGGCAGGGGGGCGCTCCCAGGGGGTAGGCGTGCCCCCCACCCTCGTGGGCCCCACGGAGCTCCACCGACGTACTTCTTTCGCCTATATATACCCATGTACCCTAAAAACATCCAGGGGAGCCACGAAACTACTTTTCCACTGCCGCAACCTTCTGTACCCATGAGATCCCATCTGGGGCCTACTCCGGCGATCTGCCGGAGGGGGATTCGATCACGGAGGGCTTCTACATCAACACATTAGCCTCTCCGATGATGTGTGAGTAGTTTATCACAGACCTTCGGGTCCATACTTATTAGCTAGATGGCTTCTTCTCTCTCTTTGGTTCTCAATACAAAGTTCTCCTCAATGTTCTTGGAAATCTATTCGATGTAATACTCTTTTGCGGTGTGTTTGCCGAGATCCGATGAGTTGTGGGTTTATGAATTTGATTATCTATGAATATTATTTGGTTCTTCTCTCAATTCTTATATGCATGATTTGATATCTTTGCAAGTCTCTTTGATTAATCGGTTTAGTTTGTCCTACTAGATTGATATTTCTTGCAATGGGACAAGTGCTTAGCTTTGGGTTCAATCTTGCGGTGTCCTTTCCCAGTGACAGCAGGGGCAGCAAGGCACATATTGTATTGTTGCCATCGAGGATAAAAATATGGGGTTTATATCATATTTCTTGAGTTTATCCCTCTACATCATCTCATCTTGCTTAATGCGTTACTCCGTTCTTATGAACTTAATACTCTAGATGCATGCTGGATAGCGGTCGATGTGTGGAGTAATAGTAGTAGATGCAGAATCGTTTCGGTCTACTTGACACAGACGTGATGCCTATATTCATGATCATTGCCCTAGATATCATCATAACTATGCACTTTTCTATCAATTGCTCGGCAGTAATTTGTTCAACCACCGTAATACATGCTATCTTGAGAGAAGCCACTAGTGAAACCTATGGCCCCTGGGTCTACTTTACATCATATAAGTTTCTGATCTATAATTCTAGTTTACTATTTATTTTGCGATCTTTATTTTCCAATCTATACAACAAAAATACCAAAAATATTTATCTTATTATCTTTATCATATCTCATTTTTGCAAGTGGCCATGAAGGGATTGACAACCCCTTTATCGCATTGGTTGCAAGGTTCTTGATTGTTTGTGCAGGTACTAGGCGATTTGCGTGTAGTCTCCTACTGGATTGATACCTTGGTTCTCAAAAACTGAGGGAAATACTTATGCTACTTTGCTGCATCACCCTTTCCTCTTCAAGGAAAAACCATGCATGCTCAAGAGGTAGCATAGGTTAACCCTGAGGGTTTTCAGAATATTTGTGAATTTATAGGGTAAAGAGGGGGTGTGGGAGGCCACCAAGGTGGGCACAGCCCACCTGGGCACGCCTGGGCCCCCAGGCGCACCTGGTGGGTTGTGCCCCCCTCGGGGCACCCCCCAGGTGCTGCTCTGGCCCTTCCTGGGTGTTCTTGTCCATCAAAAATCTCCAAACAGTTTCACAGTGTTTGGACTCTGTTTGATATTGATTTCCTCGATGTAAAAAACAAGCAAAAACAGCAACTCGCACAAGGCACTAGGTCAATAGGTTAGTCCCAAAAATGATATAAAGTTTCTATAAAATGATTGTAAAACACCCAAGAATGATAATATAACAGCATGAATACTTCATAAATAGATACATTAGAGACGTATCAATAATAGGGATCAAACGCTAACAAAACTAACTCAATTACATGATAAATCTCATCCAACCCATCACGGTCCAGCAAGCCTGCAATGAGATTACTCACGCACGGTGGTGAGCATCATGACATTGGTGATGGAGGATGGTTGATGATTACGATGGCGACGAATTCCCCACTTCGGAGCCCCGAACGGACTCCAGGTCTGTCGTCCCAAGGAAGAACAGGACTTGGCGGGGGCTCCGTATCGTAAAACGCGATGAATCCTTCTCTATGATTTTTTTCTCCCTGAAAGTGAATATATGGAGTTGAAGTTGAGGTTGTTGGAGGTCCAGGGGGCACAAGGTTGGGTGGCGCGCCCCCCACCCTTGTAGCCAAGGTGTGCCCCCCTTCACTTGATTCTTTCACCAATATTTTTTATTAATTCCAAAAATGGTCTCCCTGAATTTTCAGGTCATTCTGAGAACTTTTATTTCTGCACAAAAATAACACCATGGTGATTCTGCTAAAAACATCGTCAGTCCGGGTTAGTTCCATTCAAATACTACAACTTAGAGTCCAAAACAAGGGCAAAAGAGTATGGAAAGGTAGATATGACGGAGACGTATTACCATGGAAGACGCCCACTGGATGCTCTAGCTGAGGACCTGGCTGGGCAAGCACTACTACTATTGTTGCTTCTACTGGTGGCGACGGCGAGCATGATCCTCGACGGTGATGGCGATGGCGACAAGGACGACGATGACGACGTATATTTTTGTAGTTAGGGCTTGAAAACAATCTTATGGTCTGTATAATTTGGTGAGGTGGTATATACTAACCCCTCATGATGATCCTCGTGGTGATCACGAACTTGCGGTGGTAGGATTACACCCTCTTTTGGATGTGGTGGTAAGATGACACCAAAGTACTGGTAGGTTGAACTTGTTATGCGGTATGATCATGCATGCTTACTAATGTTCTTCTGCTCCATTGCTTTTGTGCTTCATTGCTTTCTCCTAGAGTGCTTCATTGCTTGTTGTTTGTGTGTTCCAATGCTTGTTGCTTTAACTTACTGCTCATTTGCACTGCTAGGGAAAGTGGTAGGTGCTCGAAGGGAGGGTTCTAGAGGTTTACAGTTCATGGGAAGCTTGCAACCAACAAGTTTCAGGGTACAGCGACAACAGCCATATAGGGTTTAAGACTAGGCAGGCGGCAGAAGATGCTTACCCTAAGTATGTGCGAGAGCAGTCATGCAGCAAGGTTGAGGTTGGCAAGGTGGATCGTCCGTTAGGGCTGAAGAACTTCATCATCTTCGTCAAGTTCATCATCATAGAGTTGTGGCATTGGTGTGCTCGGTGTGATCATGTGTAAGGTGTGGTAGTATTGGTAAGCTCACCAAGCAGGGTACAAGGTGAGCATAACTCTATGCTCATATGCAACCAAACAGCATGCACTCATCTGAACACATACAATGCAAGCAACCAAACGCGATGCACAGAGACAGAGGCGTCGTGACGATGTTAAGGAGAGGATATGCGGGCAATTAATCAACATACAAATGTTGGTTTTTTGGCTGCATATGCTCAACCAGACCCAACTGGCACAAGTATGCAAATGGGCAAAAAATGATATGAGCAACCAAATGCATCCTAATATCATATGCATGATTCTAATATATCATACTTCCCACTACGACCAGCCTTATTTTCCTGCAGCTAAATTTCGGAACGGCCGTAGCAGCGGCACACCCTGGGTTGCATGATGCGTGCATCTAAAAGTCTTTGACTTGTGCTGCAATGATGCATGTGAGATTTGATGGCTTCTGAAGCTGTGTCTAGTGTCTAGTGTGCAGTCAACTGTAAACCAAGTCATTTAAGGCATCTCCAGCCGGACGATACAAACATGGCTGCCGGTCACTAACCGGACACAAAATTGTCATCCAACCGGATATGACAATTCAATCCAAATGCCCGAGCTGACTGGAAACCTCTATATCCAGTCCATATCTGGAGCAGATATGGAACGCCAAGACGTGACCTCCACGTCGGATTCAACCCACTGTTGCCCACCCGACCCCATATATATTCAATCTTGTCCGCACTCCGAAGGAAATCCTAGTCGCATTCCATCCCCCCTCCATTCTTCTCCGGCCTTCTCCGGTATTGTGGGCAGCGGCTATGAGTCCTTCACCTCCCGATCTAGGGACTGGGAGATCATCCCATGCAGCCACGAGCAGGAGATGGATGTCCGCATTGCGCTCCGCCGCTCCCGGAAGGAGATGGTTGTCCGCATTGCGCTCCGCTGCTCCCGCGAGGAGATGGTTGTCCGCATTGCACTCCACCGCTCTTGGGAGGAGTCTACCCAATAGCGTCAGACTCCATCCGGCGGGAATCCATTGCATCTGCCCAAATGGAGCATCGATCCGGAGTGAGGTGCGTACACCGCGCAGCCCTTCGTTGGCGTGCCGAGTTGGAGGTGCACAACCACTTCGCGTCCAACGCAAATATGGCACGGCGTGCCCGCCGTGCAAAGGAGCACGCATAGGAGGCTGGGGCAGATGTCCGAAAGGCGGAGTTGCACTCTCCGGTGCCTCTATGGGTGACCGGCAACCCTTGATGCCGCCCAACCGCGTCATGGTGGACGTGTCGGGCTCTAACCACGATGGATCCATTGTCGGTCTCATGTCCACCGGCAACATGCAAGATCCAGGCTTTGACGAGGAAGAGTAGGGCATGGGAGACGTCGGCACCTCAAGTGTCATGAGTCAGTGCATGTTTCATGTCCTACTCTATCTCGCCGACGACCGCACCTCCACTCTGAGGAGGGCAGCTGGCCGCCGGCCATGGATACGGCCGGAATAGCAAAAATTTAGAGTTGTTTACATTGCATGTAATCGTATGGATTTAATGACTTATAAATGGGTATCCCGTCGTGAAAATAAATTTTTCTGTCCTGACCGGTCATTGTCCGCGAACGTGCCCAGACACATCTGCGGGCATTTGGAGGGTCAATTTTTGTGAGTTGTGGTCATAGATGCTCTTAGAGCATCTCCAACGGATGCTAGAAAACACTTCCATCAAGTAAAAGTAATCGTTTAGGGCTGAGCAAAATTTTTGCTTCAACAAATGATGTATATGCAAACGGAGGTGTAAATTTTATTGCGCACCCAAAATATAGTCCCCAACTATCGTATATTTGCAGCGCCCCTACCTGCTGCCGCAAAGCAAAATTGTAGCCACACAAAGTCAACTACCCTACGGAAGTTTTCCTGTCCCGCAACATGACGCAACTCAAATCCGATTCCGGGTGTATCTCGCCGCTCTGGCGAGTCCGTCATCCACCCCTGCCCAGCCGCCATCCCTCTCTCGCCCATTCCTGCCACTTCGGACGGCCATGACCACGATTCCAGGTCGATCTCATCACCATGGTGAGTCCATTATCTGCACTCGGCCTAGCCGCCGCTTGCTTCTCGACCATTCCCGCCTCTCCAGACATCTAAGATTGTCCTTGTGGCCGCCACCGGTCAATTTGCATCAATGCCGACAGCTTCTCGCCCCTTTGGTGCTTGATATGGTTGCTGTAGCACCTGGGCTCGCCCTTGATGTCGAATAGCCATTGCCCTCCCCCAAGTGACCGCCGTGGCCAACGCCAATCCGCTACTCTTCCAAGATCTCGGATGTCAGCCGAAGCGACGACAATCGCTCTAACCAAGATTCATGGCTTCTCAGCGGCAGCAGGAGTGCCACGACTGCATTCCTAGCCAGCACAGCGACCGCCTTGGCCCCACGTGCTATGGTGGCCATATTTCATCTTCCGTCGACTAGGTGTTCAGAAAAAAACCTTCTCTGATCATCACTCTTTGCACGATTAGAAAATGGGGAGGCACCACCCATAGAGTTTCAGGTTAACGGCCACGGATTCTCACACAGATCTTCAAAGAGATCTCATCGAGGAGTGGTGGATGTGCAATGGGCAACAAGATCAATAGCTGTGTTTCATGTCATTTGTGATGAACTTGAGCATGTCGATTGACGAACTATATAATAATTAGTACTATTTGTAATTAGTTTGTCTCGAATTCATTTGACATGAGTCTTAATGATCATATCATTTTTTGTTTCAAGATGTACACGATTGTGGAGTAAAATAAAAGAAGGACAAAGAAAATTAGAGCACCTGTTTTGTATCATCTGTTAAAGTAACAACCGTCACGGTGATGAAAAAAATTATGATCTTCCAAGAGACAATAGTCATGTTAAACCCGTAGATGAAGCACTACTACTCGCTCCTCTCTAGCCTGGTGTGTTTTTAAAAGAAAGAAATAAACTACAGCCCTCACTATGCAAAACTTTAGCACGGGAGCAACTCATGCCATGTGTTTCTTTGCAAACCACCAAACCGTGGAGGTGTGGTGGCTGCTCTATATAGAGCCAATCGCGTCTCCCAAATTCCTCAATTTCCTTCTCCAATATCTAAGGGCATTCCAACTCCGACTCTTAAACTGCCTGCATCCATTCAGATCGCGTTATCCAAACAGCAGAAGTGTCGGGGTACTGATCCACGGGCACCTATGGGACCGGCGGACCGGGTCCCTTTCGGTTCGGCGGGGGCGGAGATCGTGCAAAGAGCGGATCGAGGCGAAGCACGCGAGCGATTTACCCAGGTTCGGGCCGCACGGATGCATAAAACCCTACTCCTGCTTTGTGGATTGTATTGAGTTCTTGCTCGGGAGCGCGGAGTGCTACAGTACACACCAGCAGCTAACAAGACCGAGCATGAGAGTTCTCTGAACTAGCTAACTTCCGAACCGGAAACCCCCTCTACGTTGCACACGGGCCTCCTTTTATATGCTCAAGGGGTCACCGACAGATGGCAACGTAGACAAGGGTAACAATGTAAAAGGTGCTGCGGTTGGTACAGCTACCTGCTACAGTGTATCATACCTAACCCTGACGGCAGGGGACAAGGGCATTAAATGCCCGTCTGTGTCGCCTAAACAGTAAAGGGACCGTCAGGGACGCCACCGCTCGCCACGATGGCCAACTTGTCAGCGCCGCTTGCCACCGCGCGCCGCTGGCTGCACAGCCTCCCGCCACGTACGCCTGGAAGGGCCCCAGAGCGACACGTTGGTGGATGTGCTGGAGCGCGGGCCCAGAAAGGTGGCTTGACGCGGCAAGCGCCTTGCCGCTGTCGTTGTCTTGTCGCATCCGGAAGCTAGTCGCTCATCGGGCCTTGCCGGGACGCGTGGCGCGCCGCGGCAAGTTCCTTGAAGCGCCTTGGTAGGCCTTCCTGGCAAGCTCCTCTTGCCGGGGTCTTGAGATGCCTTGGTTTGGATACTTTGTTCTTGAATGGCTCCAAAGGAACCACGGAGGACCTTGGCGGTCACCCGGCAAGCCTTGCCGCGGGATGCTGCAACTGCCCGTGCACAAGTTCGGGATACTAGGGTACCCCTACTCTAGTACACCGACAGGAGCCCCCGGGCCTGGGCCATACACGGTGCCGAGCGCTGTTGGGCCAGGCCCAAAACAGGGCACGGGCACGCGCGGCCTAGGTTACGCCGTATCTCTCTCCGTATCCACCGCGCCCTCCCCGAATGGCACGCGTTGAATGCGGCATCGTGGGAGAGATCGTGGGTGGTTTCTTTATTCGGAAATGTGGAACGTCCGCCCCCTCCCTCTTTATAAGCAGGGGAAACAGGGGTAGTTCGCCCATTCGCCCATTGCTGCTTCCAATCTCAGAAATCTCCGCCGCTCCCTCATCTTCCCAAAGCTGAGAGAGAGAGAGAGCAGCGCTCCGCTCCCCATCGCCACCAGCACCACCAACGCCGTCGACCTCCTCCACCATTTCCGCCATGGCTCCAAAAGCCGACAAGGGGAAGGTCGTGAAGTCGACCGAGGCGCAGCGGCTGGCGGCGCTGCGAAAGGAGCGGGAAGTCTTCCCCCCAAAGCTTGCTGCGAAGGAGCTGAGGGAGAACTACTACCTCTTCTGGTCGACGGAGACACGAGCGCATCCGCGCACGAAGGTACTCCCCGCCGCCGCTTGGAAGAAGGCTCCAAACGGATACCCTTTCTTCGCCTTGTTCTTCTACTGTGGGCTCTGCCCGCCTTTCTCTGAATTCTTCTGCGACATCATGAATACCTACGAATTCCACCTCCTTAACTTCACCCCCAATGCCGTTCTGACCATGGCAGTTTTCGCACATCTCTGCGAAAACTTTGTCGGAGTCCATCCCAACGTAGCCCTCTTTCGCCACTTCTTTATACCCCGAGTAGAGAGAGGAGAACCTCTATCCAGCGGAATCGCCTGGATCTCAAGGGCCGGCAAGAAGGAAACGTATCTGGAGGGAGAATTCCGCGGCAAGTGGGAGGAGTGGAGAGCAGACTAGTGCTGGATTGACGAGGAGAACCCGCAGCCATTCACCACCAGGCGCCAAACCCCAGTAGCACGCGGCAGCGATTGGAGTGACGTGGCCCCGAAAGACGACAGGCTGAATATTGCTGTCACCCGGATCCTCCGCCTCAGGCTTGCCGGGCTTACTGTAGGCGCTGTTGGCGCAGACTTTCTTCGCCGCCGCATCGCCCCCCTGCAGGAACGGGGGAGGCCCACTTGGGAGTTCAAGAATGCGGCAGATATCATGAGGCTGCGGCCGGGCCTCAACTTCAACTTCACCGTTCTGGAGCTCAACGCGATGCTACAGGAGCTCTTCAAGTATGACCCCCAACATCCCGAAGTGTTCAGGTTGCCGGGGGGCGTCGTTCCGTTGTGCGACAATTCCGCGCTCGACCGCATCCGTGCAATGATGCCGCTGTGCAACTCGCATGGAATTGTGCCAACTTGGCAGGAGCCTGCAGACGACGTCGTGCAGCAGTTCTTCGATGACTTGGTGGAAGTGCCGATCCGCTCCGACGAGAAGGACAGCCTCACCCGCGACACCATGGATGCGGAGATGGCACTCATCGCCACTAGGCTGGAAGAGGCGGCGGCAGTCGCAGCCGCGGGCGAGTTTGGATTCACCGTGGAGGAGGCAGATGCGGCAGAAGCGGCAAGCCGTGCCAAGCGAGGGGAGCCCACCGGCAAGAAGGAGCTTGCCAGGCGTGACGCCGAACCGAGCGAGCCCGCCAAGGACACGAGCAGCTCGTTGGAAATCAACTCCTCTTCCTCCTCATCTTCGGGTAGCTCGCCGCAAGCAGAGCCTCCATCCCCACCAAGAAGGCGTCTCCGCAAGGCCGGTGACATGGCGGAGCGGCAAGCGGGTCAACAGTCGCCACGCCGCGTGACACGCTCCACCGCGGCAAACACCGTTGCTGCGGGAGCGCCTCATGCTGCGACGGCAACTAGAGCGGAGTCTAGCCGGACCATCGCTTCAGTTCCTGCCGCTGCTCACGCCGCGCCGGCAGCCGAAGCGGGGTCGTCTCAGACCACCGCCACTGCTCCCGCCAAGCGGCCAAGGGAAGCTTCTCCTCCGCCTCCTCGCGTCGGGCGCGCGCTGGACTTCGACTTCTCCGCGTTCAGCTCCGACGAGGAAGAAGAAGAAGAGTAAGCTTCTCTTGCTGTACTTGCATTTCTTCAATCCTTGCTGTTTGTCTTGTTTCTCACTTGCTTTTCTCTGAACTTGTTCCTCTTTAGGACTCTGGCCCAGAGAGCAGCAAAGAGGGCCAAGGTCCCGGTGATCGTCATCAAGGACGAACCCACCGCGACGGCGGGGGGCGCGCCCGAGACAACCTTGCCGGACCCGGCAACCCTTCTCCAGAGCAGCCCCCAGCGTAAGTATATGATTTGCTCTCCGCTTGTGAGGTGTGCATGGATACTCTGTCTTTGCTGACATTTGATTGCTGATTTGTGTAGGAGCAGAGCAGCCCCACCAGGAGCCAAGGGAGAATCCCCCGACAAGGGAAAACTCTCCGACAAGGGAGGGCTTTCCGGTAAGGGAGAAGTCTCCGGCAAGGGACAGCACCAGCAGCCCCCCGACGGCGGAGACCACAGCAACAGAACCCGGTACAGGTAACCCTTTTGCTTCAAAACCTCCCTTGGGTTCTTCTTCTCTTGATCTTCTTTTTGTTGGATTTTTGCTTGACTCTTCCCCCTTTTCCGGCCGTCAGACCCATCCGCTGCGGAGCAGATGGAGACCGAGGTTGCCGCCGAAGAAGCGGCCGGTGCTGACGATCCCGCCGGCGTAGAGGCCGCCAAGGCTGCCGCCGCGGCAACTGGCGAGGGGTCTGGCGATCGTACTGACGGCCCTGAGGCTGCAGGAGCGCCAGGCGCTACACCGACCGCCGACCTGTCCGCCGCTGCCGCAGCGCCAGGCTCCAAAGAGCCCCAGCCAGGCGTATACTTGAAGGCCGGCGAAGGCGTCTTCATCAACCTCCCCTGGGCGTCAAGCTCCAGGGCGCCGGTCGAGGGAGAGATCTTCGGCGGGGAAGTGCTTGCCTCCGCGGGACTGACGCTGGTCGACGCGCCGAGCAGCAGCAGCAACGAGCCTGAAGAGGAGCGACTGCT
Source organism: Triticum urartu (assembly GCF_003073215.2). Classification (NCBI taxonomy): domain Eukaryota; kingdom Viridiplantae; phylum Streptophyta; class Magnoliopsida; order Poales; family Poaceae; genus Triticum; species Triticum urartu. The sequence goes on from NC_053026.1 coordinate 632,656,013, forward strand.
GCGGAAGCTGTTGTCGCTCTACCGCGCGCGGCAAGCCAAGCTGGAATCCCGCGAGGCGCTTCTCGCGAAGGCGGGAGCAAATATCGAGAAGCGCGCGGAAGAGCTCGGGGGTTTCCACCGGGAAGCCCTCCGGTCCCTGGCGGAGGAGCGGGAGCAGCTTGCCGAAGCGCAGAAGGTCTTCTTCCTCAAGAAGGCCGAAGTCGAAGAGCAACAGCGGCTTGCCGCTGTGAAGGTATCCGCGGAGGAGGGCGAGCTGGTGCAGCGGAAGGTCAATCTTGACGCCCACGAGGAGGAGCTCGCCGTGCGCGAGGAAAAACTCGGCGGAGCCCTCAAGCAAGCAGAGGATGCCGCCGCCGCCGCTGAGGCCGCCAAGAAGGAGTTGGAGACGAAGGTGGTGCAGCTAGAAGCCGATCTTGCTGAGAAGGGCAAAGAGCTCAGCGCCGCCAAGGACTCCAACACGGGTCTTGAATTAAAGTTGACCGCTTTGACCAAGACGCTGGACAGCGCCAAGAAGCAGGAGGCGGCCTTGAAGGAGGAGATCAAGGCCGACAAGGCGCTGCTAGAGAGTGTTGCCGCCACCCAAACGCCTTCAGGGAGACTGTGGAACATTGGATGGAGAGTCTTGTAAATGCTGCCACAGACATTGACAGGGAGCTGGCGCAGCTGGGGATGGAGGACCTTGGGTATCCCTTCGACGAGAACCTCCAACCCAGCGCCAAGCTCGTCCTGTTCTTCAAGGGCGTGGCGACGGCCCTTCAGCGGCTCTGGGAGAAGATCCCAAGGCAGCTAGCCGACGAGTCGCGCAAGATTTGCGCGGGAGCTCTCCAGAAAGTGTTGATGAAGGTGGCCTTCCGCAATCCGGGCCTCAACCTCACCAACGTCCTCAAGACCCTGCCGCCGGATGCTGATCTGGAGGCGCTCAAGACCCTTGTCGCACCCATTGTGGACAAGGTGAGCGGGATCAAGAGGATCGAGGGCGATCGCGTAGATTAGGCCGCCCGTTTCTTCTTTTCTTGTCGCTGCTTGTCATGTTATGGAAACAATCTGTTAGAGCCGCGACAAGCTATCTTTGTAATATAACTTTATTCTGGGTAATGATTGCCATGTTATTCCCTTTACTTGATTCCTCCCTTTGTATGTCTTTTTACCCTACGCTTTTAGGGAACTTGCCGGTGCAGGCACCTGAGCCGCGAGCGCTGAGTGCGGGACATCAGCAGCCTGCTGGCGGTGCCGCTACTGACAAGAAACCTTGTCGCAACTAGTTGCAGCTCACTTAAATTGTTGAGCGGACTCAAAACAAAGTAAGGGCGCAACTAGCTACGAGTTGGTTCCTCCGCGCACAGGTTTTCCATACAAAGTGCGGTCGTTCAAGCGAGATAACTTAAAAATTTTAAAAATCTGATTGCTCAAACTTTGGCAACTTAGCTTTTCTGTTGTTTGCTTCCCGGCAAGACGAAACTTTCTTGAACGACGCCTGGTCCATACCATTATCTTCTCCTTCCCCCCCCCCCCCCCCCCCCCGGCAAACTTGTGGGCGAGGGAACCTTCCTTTCCTTGAGCAAAAAAGAAAGAAGAGAAAACAAAGATATGGAGCCTTACGGCTCGTTATTGCTTACCAGGGCGTAGGTGCTGCACAAAGTGTCAGATAACACATGCATAAAATAGAAAGCATGAAATTGACAAAATGTGCGGAGCACATGAGATTTACTTATGCACGGGGTCTGCGCCCAGCTTTGTACAAAGGATTACATGCAACAGCGGCAAGACTTGTACAAAAGGTGGTTGCCGGAACAGGTTCCGGCAACCGCGCCTTACGGGTAAAACTTACGAAGATGCTCAATGTTCCAGGAGTTGCTCACCGGAATGCCATCTTCGGTCTCAAGGCGGACAGCGCCAGGCCTAGTGACTCGTTTCACCCGGTAAGGGCCTTCCCACTTCGGCGTCAACTTGTTGGAATTCTTGGCGGACTGAACACGCCGAAGAACAAGGTCGCCTTCCTCGAGACTTCTGGCGTTAACTTTGCGGCTATGGTAGCGGCGCAAAACTTGCTGGTAGCGAGCAGCTCGCACAGCAGCCTGAAGACGGTCTTCCTCAAGGAGCAGCGCGTCATCTTGTCGCAGCTGCTCTTGCTCAAGCTCATCATAAGCGAGCACTCGAGGTGACCCGTATACGAGTTCCGTGGGGATAACTGCCTCTGCTCCATAGACTAGAGCGAAAGGTGTCTGTCCAGTGGCTCGATTTGGCGTCGTCCTGATCGACCAAAGAACCACCGGCAGCTCCTCGATCCAGTTTCTTCCGCACTTGTGCAGCCTGTCGAAAGTTCTGGTCTTGAGCCCGCGCAGCACTTCAGCATTTGCCCTCTCCGCTTGACCGTTGCTTCTCGGGTGAGCAACAGAAGCGAAGCAGACCTTGGCGCCAAGATCTTGGACGTACTGCATGAAGGTGCGGCTCGTGAAATGTGTACCGTTGTCGGTGATTATCCTGTTAGGGATCCCGAAGCGGCAAACAATCGACCTGAAGAACTTGACTGTTGACTGTGCTGTCACCTTCCTCACTGGTTCCATTTCCGGCCACTTTGTGACCTTGTCGATTGCTACGTACAAGTACTCAAAGCCCCCGTCTGCTCGGGGAAAGGGGCCGAGGATGTCGAGCCCCCAGACCGAAAATGGCCAGGATAAAGGGATCGTCTGGAGAGCTTGAGCTGGTTGGTGTATCTGCTTGGAATGGAACTGGCACGCTTCACACTTGGTTACTTGTGCAGTTGCATCCTGGAGGGCTGTTGGCCAAAAGAAACCTTGCCGGAATGCTTTGCCGACAAGTGCTCTTGCGCCAATGTGGTGACCACATATGCCTCCATGTATCTCTGCCAACAGCTTTTGTCCGTCTTCCCGGTGAATACACTTCAATTTCACACCATTGAGTCTTCTTCTGTACAGTGTCTTGTCGACAAACTGGTACATACTTGACTGCCGGGCTACTCTTTCCGCTTCTTCTTGATCTTCGGGAAGTTCTCCTGTCTGAAGGAAACGGACAATCTGCTGCGCCCATGCTGGAGCTTGTGGCTCGACAACAAGGACTAAAGGCAAATCTGCTGCTGCGGGAACATCCGCTTCTACGGCGAGAACCTGCGGCTCTGCCGGAGCTTGACGTTCCCCGGCAAGCTTGCCGGAGCAAAACTTGTCGGGAGCTTCTGCTTCAACGGAACAAACCCTAGGGCTTGCCGGAGCAGACTGCTCCTCAGCGCTCTTGGCGTTGATCTTGGGGACCTTCTTGGCGGCGGCTTCGGGAAGCTCTGCCAGAAAATAGTCACCAGAAATCAACTTCCTCTTCTTGCTCTGTCCAGTTGATGGCGTTACGGACGGTTGAGTCAGCTTGAGCACAAAGATCTCTGGTTCCACAGGTAACTTAAGTGCAACGCACTTTGACAGGCCATCGGCAATGGCGTTCTGAGCTCTTGGAACATGCTCCATCTGTAGGCCGTCAAAGTGCTCTTCTAGCTTTCTCACTTCGTCGACGTAAGCTTCCATCAACAGACTCTGATAACTCTTGTTCACTTGGCGGACAACAAGCTGCGAGTCACCCCTGACAATGAGCTTCTTGATCCCAAGGTCTGCCGCGATCCTGAGACCGGCAAGCAAGCCTTCATACTCTGCAGTATTGTTCGTTGCTTGCTCCTTGGGAAAGTGCATCAGGACTACGTACTTGAGGTGCTCTCTGGTGGGTGCGACAAGCAGCACGCCAGCACCGGCGCCTTGCAGCGAAAAGGCACCATCAAAGTACATCATCCACTCTTTGCTTGCTTCCTTGACGGGGATGCTCGTTTCTGGAATTTCTTCATCTGTTGTTGGCGTCCATTCTGCTATGAATTCTGCCAATGCTCTGCTTTGGATAGTTGAAGTACTCTCAAACTTAAGGCCAAATCTTGACAGTTCCAGTGCCCACTCAACAATCCTGCCTGTCGCTTCTGGATTCTGTAGTATCCTCTTCAGCGGAAAGCGAGTGACAACTGTGATCTCATGTGCTTGGAAGTAATGGCGCAGCTTTCTCGAGGCCATGAGAAGGCCGAAAAGCAATTTCTGCACACCAGAGTACCTTGACCTAGCCCCCTGCAGAAGGGAACTGACAAAGTAAACTGGGCGCTGCACCATTTTCTTCTGTATCTCCTCGCGCGTCTGCGCAGATCCATCCTTGTCGGGACCAAAGCTTGTCGGAGAAGCCCCCTGCTTGTCGCTGGATGCGCTTGCCGTGGTTGCTGGCTCGTCTAAATCTTGGATCAGAGTTGCCTTGTCCTTGCTCTTGACCACTATATCATCCATGTAGGCTTCCACATTTCTATGCATTTGCAGCTCAAGAGCGATATGGACTACTCTTGCAAATGTTGAACCAGCATTTTTTAATCCGAAAGGCATCCGTATGAAACAGTACGTGCCACATGGAGTAATAAATGCAGTCTTCTCCTCATCCTCTTCTGCCATGAAGATCTGATGATATCCTGAGTATGCGTCAAGAAATGAAAGCAAATCACATCCGGCTGCTGAGTCAACAATCTGGTCAATGCGCGGCAAAGGAAATGGGTCTTTGGGACAAGCTTTGTTAACATCGGTAAAATCGATACAAAGTCTCCATTTCCCGTTTGCATTGCGCACGACTACAGGATTGGCCAACCACGTAGGATGGAGCACTCCTCGGACAAGGCCTGCTGCTTCCAACTTCTTGATCTCTTCTGCGATGAATTCTTGGCGCTCCACTGCTTGCTTCCTGACCTTCTGCTTGACGGGCCGCGCATGAGGACAAATGGCAAGGTGGTGCTCAATTACTTTCCTGGGAACATCGGGGATGTCAGACGGTTGCCACGCAAACACGTCGACATTCGCCCGCAGGAAAGCAATGAGCGCGCTTTCCTATTTAGGGTCGAGAGTGGCACTGATGGTGAAGGTACCACCAGTGCTGTCCTCCTTGGCGAACACCTTTTTCGTCTCTGGCGGAGCTGCCATCGTCTTCTTACACTTGCCGGTGGAGCTCGATGGTGCGTCCTCGACGGCAGCGCAGCACTCCGAAGAGGTGCGCTTGCCGGAGTGGGCATCAAAACTCTTGCCGGACTTGGTCTTCTTTCCCCCGGGAGCTTCAGCGGCAAGTGACTCGCGATCTGCTGCGGCTGCTACTTCCCGGTAGATCTTGTCGGCGCGATAAGAGCATCCTTCTTGTCACCGGGGACAGAGATGACGCTTATCGGGCCTGGCATCTTCATCATGTTGTATGCGTAGTGAGAGGCTGCCATGAACTTGGCGAGTGCTGGATGGCCAAGTATCCCATTGTAAGGTAATGGAATATCGGCAACGTCAAAAGTGACCCTCTCAGTCCTGAAGTTTAGCTCGCTGCCAAATGTAACTGGCAACGTGACCTTCCCCTTCGGCTTGCTCCTTCCCGGATTGATACCTTGGAATGTGTCGGTCTCTTCAAGCTCGCTGTCAGGGATCTGGAGTTTTTGGAGTACAGCGGAGGAGATCAGGTTCAAGCCGGCCCCGCCGTCAACTAACATCTTGGTGACCTTGAGGTTGCGGATAGTTGGTGAAACCAACATCGGCAAACACCCGACCGCAGTTGTGCAATCAGGGTGGTCCTCAATATCAAAGATGATAGGCGTGCTGGACCATTTCAGAAGCTTGCGTGATTCGACGGGTGGTTCTGCTGCATTGACTTCCCGCACCCACTGCTTGAGCTGGCGGTGCGAAGTATGCAGAGAAGCACCACCGTCAACGCACAAGACCTCTGTGGCTTTCTGGAACTCCTGCTCACTGGTCTCGACATCATCCATGTCTTCGTCGTCGTCATCGTCTTCATCATTGTCGCGGCCGCGGGGAGGTCTATCTCCTTGTCACTGCTTGGCCTTGCCGCGGCGTCCTCCCCGGCCGGCGCGCTTCTTGCCGGATTCTCCAGCACCTCCTTGGGCCCTCTCCTTGTCGCGTCGCTCGTATTTAGCCTTTTGCTGCTGAACAAGCTGCTCGACTTTCTTGCAGCTCTGGAGGTCATGGCCCTTGGTGCGGTGAATCTTGCAGTACTGCTTGTCGGTGTCGTCCTACTTGTCGGCGACCGCCACAGCCTGGCAGTTGGCGCATGCGGCAATCTCCTTGCCGGAGCTACCAACTTTGGCTTTCTTGGCGCCACCTTCGTTGCCGGACTGCTCAACGACTAGCACGTCTTTGCCTTTCTTCTTCCTGTTCTGCCGCCGGTTTCTCTTTGCCGGGGCGGCATCCTCGCTGTCAGATCCTTCTGCTCCGGTCTTTTCTCCGGGGAGTTTCCTCCCTTCCTCAGCACGTGCACACTTATCAGCCAGGGCATACAGCTCACTGACGTCTCTGACCCTGCACATCGCCATCTCCTCCCGCATCCTGCGGTTACGCACGTTCTGATGGAACGTGACCGCGGCGGGGTGGACGTCTGGGATGTTGTACTGTACACGGCTGAACCTCTGAATGTACTTGCGCAGGGGCTCTCCTTCCTTCTGGGCGAGCAGATGAAGGTCACTCTCTTGGCCATGAGGTTTGTGGCTGCCTGTAAAGGCGCCGACAAACTGATGGCATAGGTCTGCCCAGGAGGATATGGAGTTGTCCGGCAAGTACATGAGTCAGGACCTGACGTTGGGCTTGAGCACCAGCGGGAAGTAGTTGGCAAGGATCTTGTCATCCTGCCCCCCGGCAGCCTGCACCGCGATGGTGTAGATGCTGAGGAACTCCGACGGATGCGTCTTGCCGTCGTACTTCTCTGGCACATCTGGTTTGAAATTCTTCGTGCTGGGCCACTGGACTTGCCGCAGCTCACGAGTGAACGCAGGACAACCTACCGCGTACGGCAAGTCGCCTGGTTCCCCTGGCGCATGCATGTCGACAGAGGGCCCAGCGCGCTGGTCTGATTGACGCCGCGCTTCTCTTCGGCGCTCGATGCGAGTACGAGCGTCCTCTTGTTGTCGTTCTTGAAGAACTTGGCGCTGATCGCGACGAGCTCGCGGATCTGATGACGCGGTGGAGTCGCTGTCGAGGTGAATCCGGCGAGTCGGCGATCTTGGCCTTCGGGGCGAAGAGTGCACAGAGGTTGCACCCCCACCGGTCTTGTCACCACCGGCTCGTGCCTGGCTGACTGGCTGCGGCTGCGACGTGCTCAGCTGCCGTTGAGTGTCGCCGTTGGCGAAGCCGATGAGACTCTGAATGGTGGCCCTCCAGTCGTCGATCTTGTCTGCTGTTGGAGGGTAGTCTAGGAGCAGTTGAGCTCGCGCCAAAGCTTCTGCTGCAGTGGCGGGTGGTGGTGGCGAACGGTGCGAGGAGCGGGATATGCTCGGACTTCTAACTACGTTAGAAGGAGCAGTATCCCGTCCAGGCGACCATGTCTCGCTCGCGCCAGCATGTTGGCGTGCATGGTGGTCCTGAGCGCTCCGAGATCCACCAGCTCGATCTTGGTCTAGCAAACGCATGGTACCGTGAGTACCATGACGCTGCCGGTCCCGCGCCTCCTGAGATGGGCGCGGTGCATGTACTGACGCCGAGGTCTTGGAGTGAGCCCGGTCGTTGTGGGAGCCGGCTACGCCGCCGATGGGCAGCGCAGCCTTGTCCTTGGACCTGGCAGCACCGTGAGCTCCCTCGTCGACGCGCGTTCTTCCGCCGGCGCCTGCCCCATCAGCCGTTTGCTCCGGCGAAGGTGGGTTCGGCGCGGACGGAGCAGCCACCTCCGAAACCTTCTTCTTCGGCGGCATGTCGATGAAGATGATGAAGATCTAGCTCGCGAGAACGCCGGATCTGGTTCACACAACCTCGACGCCCCCCTACCTGGCGCGCCAAAGATGCCGGTGTACTGATCCATGGGCACCTATGGGACCGGCGGACCGGGTCCCTTTCGGTTCGGCGGGGGCGGAGATCGTGCAAAGAGCGGATCGAGGCGAAGCACGCGAGCGATCTACCCAGGTTCGGGCCGCACGGATGCATAAAACCCTACTCCTGCTTTGTGGATTGTATTGAGTTCTTGCTCGGGAGCGCGGAGTGCTACAGTACACACCAGCAGCTAACAAGACCGAGCGTGAGAGTTCTCTGAACTAGCTAACTTCTGAACCGGAAACCCCCTCTATGTTGCACACGGGCCTCCTTTTATATGCTTAAGGGGTCACCGACAGGTGGCAACATAGACAAGGGTAACAATGTAAAAGGTGCTGCGGTTGGTACAGCTACCTGCTACAGTGTATCATACCTAACCCTGACGGCAGGGGACAAGGGCATTAAATGCCCGTCTGTGTCGCCTAAACAGTGCAAAAGGGACCGTCAGGGACGCCACCACTCGCCACGATGGCCAACTTGTCAGCGCCGCTTGCCACCGCGCGCCACTGGCTGCACAGCCTCCCGCCACGTACGCCTGGAAGGGCCCCAGAGCGACACGTTGGTGGATGTGCTGGAGCGCGGGCCCAGAGAGGTGGCTTGCCGCGGCAAGCGCCTTGCCGCTGTCGTTGTCTTGTCGCATCCGGAAGCTTGTCGCTCACCGGGCCTTACCGGGACGCGTGGCGCGCCGCGGCAAGTTCCTTGAAGCGCCTTGGTAGGCCTTCCCGGCAAGCTCCTCTTGCCGGGGTCTTGAGATGCCTTGGTTTGGATACTTTGTTCTTGAATGGCTCCAAAGGAACCACGGAGGACCTTGGCGGTCACCCGGCAAGCCTTGCCGCGGGATGCTGCAACTGCCCGTGCACAAGTTCGGGATACTAGGGTACCCCTACTCTAGTACACCGACAAGAAGCCATCCGGGCGTACTTTCTTCCGTAAACCGGAGACAAATATGGGGGTTTTGCGAGTGTCCGGACACCACCCACGCATGTTTCTGACCACACTGGCCCATTCAAACCCCGTCCTCCCTCGCCCGTGTGCGTTCCTGCTTGGTGCCAGCTGCCCGCATTCATACTACTGTAGAGTGCGCTGTTGTACATTGAAGACGGCTCAGGATGGACGCGACCTCTCACTGCCTCCGCCATTGAAGCGGTGCGTCAGCCGAGGGCGCGGCTCGCGACGCGTCTTCGGTGCCCGCACCTATTCAATGTCGGAGATGCGTTACTGGACGGGACGGATATCTACCATGCCCGTTGAATGCCCCACCCATCCGTATGCCGCCATTAAGCAGGCTCGCCAGCTGAGAAGCCAACTCCGGCGCCACGCATTGACGCACCCGGACGTCTGGCCTCACTGGAATCCACTATTTAAAGGCGGCCATACCCGACTAACTCCACTCCACAACACAAGACGCTCCTCATCCTCCTCCCTTGCACTGTATCTGCAATGACTGCAGGCGACGAAGCTCTGTGGAAGAGTCTTTCCACTGAGATGAAGCACGTGGTGACCGCCCTTGCCGCTGCCTGGCAGAGCCGCCGTGCCGGCTAGCTCGCTTGAGGTCTCCGACGACGAGGACGGCACCATGATGGAGATGGGCTCCGACGACACCGCCCCGGCTCCCACGCCTCCTGTGCACGCTGGCTTGACCATGAAACACGCAGACGCACTACAACGCCTCCATGGTGGAGGTGCAGTCTGTGCCACCTTTGTCGGAGTTCCAGCAGGCGCAGGAGGAACATTGGTACAACCTGTTCCTCCTGGAGCAGCACCGGTTGGCGGAGGGCTAGATCTACAGTGAGCGCGCGAGCGAGGAGTCCGTGGCGGCTATGGCCGCGGTGAACCCCATCTTCGTCATGGAACAGGATGCCATCTATAATGTCATCCGCGCTCAAGCCACCACTCGCCAGGAAGTGGCTGCCGCCGAGGCGCAACTCCAGGCGATCTTGGAGGAGAACAACGCTAGTTGCGTTTCCTACGCGCCGCCAACAAACTATCCGGTGGCTTGATGAGACGACGATAGTGCGGGCGCCATCATTTCCATCATGAACCTCACGTCCACCTGCCACAAACAAGGCGCAGACTCCTCCGAGGATGAGTAGGGCACGGGAGACGGCAGGGCCTTGTGTCCCATGTGGGCCGGTACGTCTCATGTGTTCTACTCTTCCTCGCCGGAGACCGCAGCTTCACTTCATCGGTCTTATCGCCGGTGCCCATGAAGATGGCGGATGGAGGACGAAACAGGTTTGGACGTCGGGCGTCGTCGTTGAAGGATAGGTTTAGGGTCGGGTCATTTTTTGTTCTAAATGTTCAAAATTTAATAAAAATCTGTATTTGCATGAATGTTGTACGGTTTGTATGAAATCCTCTCATGTTTGCATAAATTTTATCCGATTTGTTAAAAAAGAGTTTGCAATATATGCGGGCAGCGTTGGATGACGGCCTCTCACGTTTATCTCCATGGACTGGTTTCCTCTGTCCGTGGATGAATGCGGAAGAAAATTTGCGGGTTGCCGTTGGAGATGCCTAGCCCTTATATACTCTTGTTCGTATACCGAGTTTCCCCAATTCCTACTCCTTTGTCCATGTTGTTCTCCGTCAGTGATGGCCACCGAAGCTTGTGGCCTGAGCTCGAGCCCGATCCTTGCCCTTGTTATGTACTACATCATCATTCCGCGTGGCTCCCCTTGTTTACATCCATGCATCATCATTCCTAGGATAAGCAGGCGTTTATTACTCGCTTGGCGTCTTGCAGACTTGGAACAACTTGACCTTCTTCCTCGGTTTGCAGAAGTCGGTGTCGTCTCGTCTCGCCGTTGTTCGCCACACATGTTCCTCTCACCACCCTGTTTACGATAACGCGGCTTAGATGTCAGAGCTCACCCTGACGCGATCCATTCGAGCTAGCCACAGCACGCGACGACAGCCTCCTCATTCACCCTGTCGACCCCCCTGTGCTCTGTCTTTTTTCTATGTCCTGTAAGTGGCTGTGTAGTTTTACATTATTATTACTATTATCATGACAACGTGTAGAGTGTTGTTTGGCCTCCGCCTTCCGGAGAAGCTGTTGTGTTATATATGAACGGCGCTGATGGGCTGTTTAGTAAACTTCGTGATTTGGCTGACTATAAGTGTATTTTGTTGTTGTTCCCATGGATATTGGTGTTTAGCATTTCGACATGATCCTAGTGACCCCACCGAGCTTCATTTCATATGAAAATTGTCACTGACTCCAGCTCCAGTTTAGTTAGAGTACTAAACCTCCAACTGAACACTTATTTGTAAACTATCTCAGCCTAACCAACCAAAACACAAGGGCGTAATTAAACGTGTCCATCTCCGGCATGCAGTGGCCCATGCAACATGCAACGTCTCTCATGCATGCACATAATGTGCAATATTTCATGTGATGTAACAACGGATGAGCCAGCGCACCTAACTAGAGAGAATTAGACTCAAAAAGAATATAGAGAGAATTAGAGCAAGGCTAATATTAGATCCAGCAACCAGCTATATATATTAGACTTTCATGTCATTAAGAGAGCATTATTATAATGTTGTATATCGAGTTGATCGTTGTTTTGCTCGCTTCAGCTTTTCCTTTTTTCCTCCCTCCGCATGGCATAGCTTCAGTCTTCTATGACTTTGTTCTCTGCCCGCGTGATTTTTTGCATATGTGCATTGTTGTTGGCTATATGCATTTTAATTATGCAGAGGCCTGATGTGCTCATTATGGTTGTATCACCGTGATCCTTCATTATCAATCAATAAAAGACAACCTTTATAGGAAAAAATAGGTTAGTTATATTTTTTTTCTATTTTCTCTTTCTCTTTCTCTCGTTACCCTTTTACCTTGGACCACATGTAGAGATTAGCTCTCTTATGACAGCCCACTCTTTTCCTTTTCTTTGTCCCTCCCCTCCACATAGACAAACATGTCATATAAATAGCCCTATAGTGCCTTATTATAATTACTCATAAAGAGTTGGTGGAATATAGGCGTAAATTTTTGGATTTTTTAACCCTAGTTTTTGGATTTTTCAGACTTACAATGGGGTCTAGGCCTAATATATCATCTCATTCAATGCCAACTAGGAATATAACTGACAATCATATCATGATACTATATATACCATAATAAATTAAGTGCTACTATGAGTCATACAAAATAATAGATGATGGCATCTAAAATACCAATATATGATATTGTGCGGTGTATAGATGGTATAATACACTAATATCATATGCATGATCCCATACCCGTCTATGATTATACTAAACAACTCTTTCAAATAACCGTACCCAATCATGTATACATGGAGAGCGTTTTTTTCTACCATGCAAGCTATATATATAGATAGTGTGTGTTGATTCGTCACTCAATGTGTTGGAGATTCCTCTGGCTGGATTATTCTTATATAGTTATATATACATGAATAAACATCAAGATACAATGGAAAAATAATAAAAGATATCAAAGTATATAGAAAATTAAGAAATATGCTCTCCTTTTCGCTGGTACACAATAAATTACTCCGTCCATCCCGAAATGTAAGACGTTTTTGATACTATGGTAGTGTCAAAAAACATCTTACATTTTGGGACGGTGGGAGTAGAATTTAAAATAAAATAGTGTAATTTTTGAGAACAAGACAAACTTTTTTTTAACAAAAGAAGCAGTGATACGAAGAGCTAGGTGATGACAGTCGGTGGATGTGCTACAAAACCGTCTCTCCTCTGCATACATCATATATACCTTGTCTTACTGTCACATATATCTTTTCCGTACAACTCACTTAGAGGCGTCCAGTAATTATTAACAAAATATATTAAAATAATAAAAATGGTATAATTGATTCATAGTACTGTGGGGGAATGGGAGTACAGACTCACATAGTAACGAATCATTTCGTAACACACATGCACACGTACACACACGACCACTTAAAGAACACAATACAAAGACCATACCATACTCTTCCTTCGTATCACAAAGACATGACGTTTTGAATATGGCCTCGGTTAAAATTTTACAGAAGCATGCAAGCACTTTATTGCTGCCTTTGTGGCATCTGTCCCCTAAGTTTTTACAACTATAGGTTACAAGCATTTTATTTCTCTTTGACCCTACCCAAAGTGGTAGTAGTTGGCAAGCCTTGTAAATGTGTACATTGTTCTTTGATTCATTAATACATATTTTTCAATCAAGGCTTCCAATACCATTTTCATCAAAAATAAATAACATTTTGTTATACAGATTAGAAATTGAAAAAAAATCATATGTATAATCTTACCTCAAAAAAATATTGTTAGGATATTTTATTTTCCTTTTTTGTTACATGCTACCTCCATCTTAAAATATAAGATGTTTTTGTAGGCTAAAACATCGTGTTAATATTTTGAGACCGAGGTACAGTATAGAAACCTCCAAAACGTCGAGTTTTTGCGATACAGGAGAAGATAACCTGTCACGGATTTAGAAGATCATGTGGCTGACATGCGATTAGTCTCCTGCACACCTGATCCCTGAAACAGCGATGAAATTACTCATTAATCAGCAAGCGCGAATCCCCGCAAAAAAAGAAGAAAAAAATCAGCAAGCGCGAATGAGCGCGTGTGCACGTGCGCGCGCCACTGTTGAGATGCACTTACGCTGGACTTGTTGCAATAGAGGATGGCGTCATGGACGTCCGTGTCGGCCCTGCCGTGGTACCCGACGCTCGACGTGGCCCCGCTCGCCGGGCTCGCCGCCAACGTGAACCTGCTGTGCCTCCCCGCGATAGCCCTGACCTTCCGGTACAGGGGCATCAGGAAACGCAGCACCTTCCATGGCGACGACCCCGCGCGCCGCCTCCCGGCACACAACGCTGCCGGCCGCGGCCTGGCGTGCTTGCTCGTCGCGATAGAGCACGCACTCAGCGAGACTAGCGTGCTCCGCGCCGAGTGGGAGACCGGCGACGAGAAGGCTGACAACCACGGCGCGCTCGGGGCGTCCGCAGAGTGATGATACCGACTGGTGATCACCGACACCGACTCGTCGCCGTCTTCTTGCGCGCCGGAGCCGCCTCCGGGCTCGCAGGGGAGGAGGCGGCTCGCGCTGATCTGCGGCATCATCGGGGACGGCGCGGGATCGTCTACTACCGGCAGGTCGAAGTCGAAGTCACTCGCCGCCGTGGTTAAGTCGATGGAGAAGAGATCGTCGCGGGGGTACAAGTCGATGAAGGAGGACGACGTTGAGATTTGGAAGGAATGACCGACGCCGTGAACGAGGTGGTCCAAGGACGGCGGCGAGTGCCGTGCGCTGTCGTCGAGCCACCCGAAGAAGAAGTCATCGTACTCGGCGAGGTGCTGCAACGACCTGCTACTCTCCATGCGCTCAGGCTCAGCGTGGGAGCTTGACGAGTGGACGGGTGTGGTGGTGCATGATGCATCGGACTGGGGCTGAGCACGGGCATGACACGCATATATGGGCAGCGCAGCGCATGCAGGTGAGTCGTGTCGTCTGGTGAAAATCCACTTCTTTTTTTCTTTTTTGGATTGGAATCTACTACAGCGCGACGCCATGATCATGCATGCTCGTGGCCGCTAGCCAAATCGAGCGGCGCACACCACGTCGCGCCAGATGCATACATTTTTTTCTTTTGAGTAAAGCCAGAAGCATAGATTTTTTATTTTTTGAGACAAGCCAGAAGAATGGGGAAGTTCCATCGATAGAGGACCGGCCCAAGTACCTTCCTGCAAGATCGTTCGTTTTTCTTCTCTGCTTCTTCATTAGTTCCTTTTATTTGTTTTGCTATTTTCTTAATCACATTGAAATTATACTAAATACATATTTTCAGAATTTAATTTACATATAAATTTTAAAAGTGTTCCAAATGTATTAGAAAAATATTAACACAGCATAAAAGTCTTGCACACGAGACTTTTAGAAAATGTTGATAGCATTAAAACAATGTTCATGACATTTAAAAAATGAAATATGATATTTGGCACACGTGTGCCATATAAGCAAAATTGCCACACATCTACTTCTTTCATTTTAAAGTACCACACAATCCTCCGTCCTTTGACCTCGCCTCCTCCCAAATGACCCCGGAGGCTCGCCCGAGAAACTTGTTTCTCCCGCACATCTCGCGCGCCCACCTCCGAGAAAACTGTCACTTCTTCACGTCTACCACATGATTTCTCCTCAGGACAAAGTTACCATGATATTCGTATGCAAGTTATCAGGCCTGTGTTGCGTAACTTACCATACTATTTACATAGAACGTACCAGGTACTATGCTTCAACAACTACACCCCTTCAAAGTCACCACTGTATTTTATACACAAGTTAGAAGATTTTCGATGTGTAAAATACCGTGGTACTTACACATAAGTTATCAGGGTATATGTACATCAACCTCCCCCTGGTCAAAGTTACTATGGGGAATTGTACATGAGTTACCGGGTCTACAGTTCGTATATTATCATGTTACTTGCACCTAAAAACCTGGGTGTGTTTCGGTAGCATTTTCCATAGGTCAAAAATTACCACGATATTTTTGCGTAACTTATCACACCTATAGCACGTGTGCCCCTCATGACACTAAACATTATGTCACTTTCTCGTGGCACGCCATGTGTTGTGTTCATCCAAAAGGCCCACGCGCGAGGCGAGTGTATGTCTTTAACAAATTATTTTCCTTTGATAAAAAAAGTTACCATCATGTTTATATTGCAAGTTATCGGTTATGCGGTGCTTATATTATCATGTTATTTACACGAAAATTATTAGGGATGTTTTGAACAACTTTTTCCTGGGAGAAAAAGTTATCATGGTGATTTTAGGTAACTTATCAAGCCCGTAGTGCTTAAAATATCATGTTATTTACACAAAATTTATCAGGGGTATGTTTCAGCAAATTCACCCCCACGGGTCAGAAACTTATCATGGTGTTTAGTTATCGCATTGCATATATTTTCATACTATTTACATATAAAAATGTCAGGGAAGGGAGGTATACTACCGTGCTATTTACACAGAAAATATCGGAGTATCTTTTCAAAAAAAATCTCTACGGTCAAAGTTACCATGGTGTTTCTACCTCAGTTATCAGATGTGCGCTGCGTATATTACCATCTATTTACACATAAATTATCGGGTATCTTTTCACATTTATCTTCCCCAATGGTTAAAGTTACCACGATGTTTGTATCTAAATTATCAGGTCTATAGCGTGAATGTTATCGTGCTATTTACAGAAATTACCGGGGGGCGGGTTCAACAAATTTATTCCTAATGATCAAAGTTACCATGATGCTTGAAACAAAAAAAATTCAGTGCTAACATATTAAAGGCAAAAACATGTCAAAAACAGTATTTTTCTTAGCTTGTTCAACAATCAATGTCATAGGTGAGGTGGTTAGTTCCCTTTGTTGATTACCTGCAGATTAGAGATCAAATCCTAGTCCAAGCATTATTTTTGCCCGAAAATTGGGAAGTCGTGTGGGGCCATAATTGACGTGCAGGAAAGGAAAGAAATCGGGAGGGAGGTCGGGGAGGACGTGCGGGAAAGAAAGGAGATCGGGAGGCGTGTGACAGTTTCGCAATCTGGCACATGGTTGCCATATACATATTTCGTTAAAAAATAGTCATGTGTTTCAAAAGAATGTTCGTGCCAATTTTTTTAACGAAATTATCATGTAATTCAAAACTATATTTTACACCATTCAAAAATATATGTGGCATTTGAAACTAAACTTCACACGTTTAAAAAAATGTTTGGGACAATTTAAAAATATAGAAAATGTGAAAAATGTCGCATAGTTCAAATAATTAGCTTCATATCATTCAGAAAATATTCAATGTGTGTTTGAAAAAAATTTAACATGTATTTTTGAAAAACTTCATCATGTATTTAGAAAAAGTTCAATATGTATAACAAAAATCTTCTAGGTGTACAAAATTGGAAAACAAATGTATTGAAAAAAGTAGACATATACTAAAAAAAGGAAAACCAAGAAATCCCAAAGGACACTACTCCCTTCAATCCTAAATATAAGTCTTTCTAGAGATTTCAATAAGAACTACTACATACGAATATATATAGACATAGTTTAGACTGTAAATTCACTCATTTTGCTCAATATGTAGTTCATATTGATGAACTTCTTTGTAAAGACGAGCATTTCAAAATTGTATGAACATTTTCAAGTTTTTTTTGTGAAAAGGACTCGTATTATATTAAAAGTAAGTGGTGGTACAACACACTCCACAAGATAAGGAAATTACAACAAACACTCTGGAGATCCAATCCAGAAACATCGCCGACACGAGATGAGGGCGCGCCGCCGCCGCCATCGCCACCGCTCCCTCCCGGAGCCGGTGATAACCTTGGTCATGCACACGGACTGTTGACGACGAGAAGTCACCATCTTCCGCAGTAGGACCAGCACGCCAGAGAAGAACTGGATCGGCAAAGCGCCACCACTTGCGCCCGCATGAAGAGCGACGAGCACGTCGAGGCGCCCATGCCAGCGATAATGAACAAATCCGAAATCCACAAACCACGCATATACCCGCACGAACTTCCAAGCTTGACGGCAGCGCCGAAAGGGCCACCGTCGTGACGAAGGGGAAACTAGAAGAACAGAAGGCCTGGCAACACCGGCTCCTCTGTCTCACCGATGCAACCTGGCCAGCCGCACAACCCGACCGCCGGCTCCGAAGATGACGACGAGATGGAGACGGAGCCGGAGAACCCTTATTCGACACACCTCCGCCACCTCCATCAAGTCGGCTGCACGCGCAACTCTACCCCTACTAACCCTATATACACCAACCGAGCGCAGATCCAAATTCCCTACCCCCTCCAGCCGCCAATGGCGAGCGGAGGAGGCAGGGGCCTGCGACCTTGCCGGCAGGATCGGTGGAAAAGGGAGCGCTCCCTTCGCCTCCTTAGTTGCAAGAGAGAAGGGGCAAAAAGGGAACTACTGCCCCGGTAATATAGGCACTTGAACATTTTCAAGTTCATGAGCATTTTTTTTAAACATATTTAAATCTTCGAAAAATGTGTACCTGGTTTGTAAGTCTGACTAGCTGCCAGTTTTTTATCCAAAAGCGGGAGGGCTACTTGGGTTGCGCCATCCACGCGTTCGTCCACTATCCATCTCTAAGGATCGCTACGGTGAACAGGCCTCCCTGCCACGCGAGAGCTATATCCCGATCTGTTTCGCAGTTGCCGATCACTAGCTGGGCCGGCCCAATTTGTTTTTCCTGGGAGCGGGTTTTCGGAAGATTCTGTGATCTGTTCAAACGTGGCTTAGAAGCTTAGTATTTTTTTTTGCATGTTTTAGTTGCCAGTGTTTATTAGTTTTTCTTTTCATTTTTAAATTGCGGTACTACTCCCTCCATTCCTAAATATAGGTCTTTTTTATATACAAATGTTCATTAATTTTCAAATTGTTCAGAAATTAAAACAGAAAAATGGAAATAAACGCATACACTTAAAAATGATAAGGAAAATGAAACGAGAAAATAAAATAAAATCAACAAAAACCCATCAAAAACCGGTAAGAATTAAACAGAAAAAGGGGGAAACCACAAAAGACCGCAAACGAAAATCATTGGGAAGAGTTATGGTTTACAGATGAAGCTCCAAATGGCATCGTCCCATGGTGGGAGAGGTGCGCAATGTAGAGATTATTCATTGCTATGAACAATGAATAGCATTTCCCACATGGTTCCTTTAGGCTTTGTTCGGTTGCCTCATGGTAGAATCCACGTGTTTGATGATCCCCGCCTTGTCACCCAACCCCCACCATTCCCATCCATATGAAATCCCTGTGTGCATAACCTGTTCGGTTGCTCCCCTGCTAATCCATACACAAAGACAACACTGTTCCATAGAATTAAAAGACCACACAACCTACACGTTTTTTTGCAGTACAAAAATATGACAGAACATAAGAGAAGAAACTGTACAAGATATACGGATGTTACATAATTTATTTATCTCAAATAAACAGTAAAATCGGTGAAGATATAATACAGATGTTACATAATTTATCTCAAATAGACAGCAAAATAATTCTAAAAATTCTCAGTTGTCCCAAACTGGAATCGGTCACTTTCAGAATATGGTTTAGCATCTCTGCAAAATCATGCAAGACATAATACAGATGTTACATAATTTATCTTGCCGATGTCGCTTCTGTAGTGATTGATGCACTGCATTGGCAATAAAGGCAGTTAGTCCATATCAAAGGACTAATATGAGAGCAGTATACATGAACAAAGAAATAAATGAGATGTCTTACTTTTGGCAATCAACAATCAAGTGAGCAAAGAAATACTGACAAGATATATATTGACCAGCTAGCAAAAAAAGATCAAATGGACAGCAACATCGTATCCATATGCACCAAACAGATCACAACTATATGGTAAAAACTTAAAACACATGCATTGATCCAGGCACAGAAAATTGGAGTCTTTGCTTAGTTATCAAACAGCATCGGCACGATGAGAGGCATCAACAACCATAGTTAAAAGGAAGAATAGTTAACAAGTTGCAGTAGTTATAGAACTTTGTTTTATTATCATCAACAACCAGAATAAGAAATGGACCTTTTGATGTGAGCTAGTTGAACCATCAGCTTCAGGTTACTAGATGAACAAGGCAGGTTCATGTGAGCTAGATGAACATGCGAGTCCTAGTAGGGGTACCATGAAAACCAAGGTTGTACATCAAAACTACATGCTAGCAACGGGCATATTAAATAGAAGCAGAATTTGAGTACCTGACTTATTCCTTTTCAGCTCTCAGCCACATAAGAGTAGTCTCTGGTCTGGCACTCATGAAAATCTCTCGGTTCTTGGGGATCTTGAAGACTCGGAAAGCCTTGACTTCTTCCTCGGGTGTGATGTCCATTGTTTTCAGCAGATCGATGCAGTTTTTGATAGAGTACTCATCCACAACCCTTGGCTTATTCCTCTCATCCTCCACCTGCTCCGCCCTTATTTCCAAGTACTTCTCCATCATTGCAGCCACATCACCATTCGCTCCCCTCCGTCTCTTTGGTTCTTTCTCTTCTCCATTTCTTGAGGGTGCAGTAGCCAAATTTGGTTGAGTTTGCTGGGGCTCCACAGCAATGTTTTCTTGCACGTACACCTCCTCAACGTCTGAAGGAAATATGCCCTAGAGGCAATAATAAAGTTATTATTTATTTCCTTATATCATGATAAAAGTTTATTATTCATGCTAGAATTGTATTAACCGGAAACATAATACATGTGTGAATACATAGACAAACAGAGTGTCACTAGTATGCCTCTACTAGACTAGCTTGTTAATCAAAGATGGTTATGTTTCCTAACCATGGACAAAGAGTTGTCATTTGATTAACAGGGTCACATCATTAGTTGAATGATCTGATTGACATGACCCATTCCATTAGCTTAGCACCCGATCGTTTAGTATGTTGCTATTGCTTTCTTCATGACTTATACATGTTCCTATGACTATGAGATTATGCAACTCCCGTTTGCCAGAGGAACACTTTGTGTGCTACCAAACGTCACAACGTAACTGGGTGATTATAAAGGAGCTCTACAGGTGTCTCCAAAGGTACATGTTGAGTTGGCGTATTTCGAGATTAGGATTTGTCACTCTGATTGTCGGAGAGGTATCTCTGGGCCCTCTCGGTAATACACATCACTTAAGCCTTGCAAGCATTACAACTAATGAGTTAGTTGCGAGATGATGTATTACAGAACGAGTAAAGAGACTTGCCGGTAACGAGATTGAACTAGGTATAGGATACCGACGATCGAATCTCGGACAAGTAACATACCGATGACAAAGGGAACAACGTATGTTGTTATGTGGTCTGACCGATAAAAGATCTTCGTAGAATATGTAGGAGCCAATATGAGCATCCAGGTTCCGCTATTGGTTATTGACCGGAGACGTGTCTCGGTTATGTCTACATTGTTCTCGAACCCGTAGGGTCCGCACGCTTAAGGTTACGATGACAGTTATATTATGGGTTTATGCATTTTGATGTACCGAAGGTTGTTCGGAGTCCCGGATGTGATCACAGACATGACGAGGAGTCTCAAAATGGTCGAGACATAAAGATTGATATATTGGAAGCCTATGTTTGGATATCGGAAGTGTTCCGGGTGAAATCGGGATTTTACCGGAGTATCGGGAGGTTACCGGAACCCCCCGGGAGCTATATGGGCCTTAATGGGCCATAGTGGAAGAAGAGGAGAGGCAGCCAGGGCTGGGCCGCGCGCCCCTCCCCCCTAGTCCGAATAGGACAAGGAGAGAGGGGGCCGGCGCCCTCCTCCTTCTCTCTCTCTCTTTTCCACCTCACGAATCCTATTACAACTAGGATTGGGGGAGAAGTCCTACTACCGGAGGGAGTAGGACTCCTCCTGGCGCGCCTCTCCTGGCCGGCCGGCCTCCCCCCTTGAGCCTTTATATACGGAGGCAGGGGCACCCCCTAGAGACTCATGTTGATCCACGTGATCATATTCTTAGCCGTGTGCGGTGCCCCCTTCCACCATAGTCCTCGATAATATTGTAGCGGTGCTTAGGCGAAGCCCTGCGACAGTAGTACATCAAGATCGTCACCACGCCCTCGTGCTGACGGAACTCTTCCCCGACGCTTTGCTGGATCGGAGTCCGGGGATCGTCATCGAGCTGAACGTGTGCTAGAACTCGGAGGTGCCGTAGTTTCGGTGCTTGATCGGTCGGGCCGTGGAGACGTACGACTACATCAACCAAACGCTTCCATTGTCGATCTACCCTGGTACGTAGATCATACTCCCCCCTCTCGTTTCTATGCATCACCATGATCTTGCGTGAGCGTAGGAAATTTTTTGAAATTACTACGAAACCCATCAACATCTTCATCAATCTGCACCCTTTCTCCTCCAAGATTCTCACCATCAACTGATGTTTCTCCTTGATTCTCGCCAGCTCCTCCAAGATTCTCGAGATGTGGTTGGGTTGAGCAATGTGATGACTCGATAGAGGTGAAGTTATATGTCCCTTCAGCAGTTTGGCCTACAAGTTAAAGTGACAATCAAATATAAGATTTCAAACTAAAAGAGTAAACAAACATAAAACAATGACATGAGTATATGAATGAGCTCAAATTCTTCAACAACTACAATGTCTAGTAATGTCAGATATTAACATAGCTCTCAGCTTACCAAAAAAGAACAGTTTGTAGCACAGATCTATTGACCAAGCAATAATAATCTACAGTAATATGAATAAGGAGAAGATTAAAACAAGAGGATTAATCTACCTTGTCCTTCACGATGCTGCCCAATTCAGGGTCTTGCCGCAGCTGTGAGGCGACGAAGCTAGCCTCTAGAAAATGAAGACAAAATGCAGATTTAGCTATATTTTCGTTATGTACATACTGCACTATGTGTATTTAGATAATCAAGAACAAGAATCAAGAATAGATGATGATCACACCATGAAGAGAACAATTTATATAATATACCAATGATCATACCAAAAGTATCTTATGTTCAGACATCAAAACAATTTAGAAGTATGTGCTCTGGTGCTAACAGAGATTAGGTTCATATACTATATTTTGGGACGAACATCATACTGTACTATCAGCAGCAAGCAGCAAAAACTACATGCATTTTTGTTCCTTCGGATTAGTTAGTCCTTCTTTATACCAAGAAATAGACTAACGATTATACTAATTCTGTCGAGAAAAATAAAATAAACTGATGATAGTCTAGGAAAGTGCACTGGCTTTGCGTACAAGTCCAATCATGCAAATCGAGATGGTGACCCTAGTGACAATCCTCTCCATCTCTCTCGACCTGTCATCTGTCTGTCTAACCACAAAATTAACACTGAAGCTGGAGTACTACCCACAAATCACAACAGACATATACAAACAAATTACTGACACCAAATTGTACTACTGACTCCAATACAATTTACTAACAACGACATATCAGAATAGGTAATCTGGCTGACCTTCCTTTCTCATTTCTACCTATCTAAATAACAATTGATGGTAGTTCCTAGGAAACCCCAAGAAAGTCTCGACCTTGACGACCACATTCTGGAAGACAGATAAAGACCCGGCTAGGTTTTCATGGAGGGGGCGAATCAGTGCTGCTAGAGAGAAAGACAATGGGAGGGGGAGGAGGAGCGAGAGCGAGAACCAACCAGAGATCTCCTCGCCTACAGCAACCACTCCAGAGCTAGGGTTCCGGCCGCGGCAAGGGGGTGGCGGGGGAGATGGGACAATCGGAGGCAGGGTTCCGGCGGGCTTCGTGGCGGCTCGTCGAAGCAGGAGGGCGCCCGCTTCGTCCGGGCAGGTTGCGCCGCCGCTGTCCACTAGTGCCCGCCTCTACTTCTGTCGCCTCGCTCGGGGATTCCTTCCACGGGGTGCTGGTCGATGATTTTTTCCACGTGGGTTTGGGGAGGTTTGGGCCGAGGAAATACCACACGGGGCTTAACCGAACGAAAGAAAACTGGGTGGGCCGGGTTTATTCCCCGGCGGGGGTAATCCCTGCAGACCCGCGTGGATTGGACCCAAAACCTCGTGGGGTTGGGCATAACCGAACACAACCTTAAAGATAATGTTCCGGGGAAATTAAGTTGCGGTGGGAACTGGTAAACACGGAGGGAAAAAGTATGTTTTGAAGTTTCAGGCCATGCAGCAAGGCACGCCTAGGAATCACATGAAAACTTCCCGGATTTAGGTAGAAAATGGCAAAAAAAAAATTGTGATTTTTCAGAATCTGCTATTTCTACCCGTCTCAGGCCGGATTTAGGCCGGTTTTAGGCAGTTCGCTCAATCTGAGGCCAAACTTTGGTACTGCCTTGCTGGTACTCTCAATCTCAGGCATGCTTTCGTCTGCATGTTTTCTCCATCTTTTGATGCAAGTGCTGCTCGCTACAGCCATGTCTTTCCCACACTCGGCTCCGCCATTGCACCGTCGGCCTCCCCTCTAACAACACCGAGCTACTATAAAAACATGAACCGCGGCTATGGCTACCTCGACAACTCCTCGCCGTGGCTATGGCTATCTCGGCAACTTCTCGCCGCTGTCCGTCAGCGGCACGATACATGCAGCTTCCAGAGGCAAGAGCGTTCGCCAAGGCATGTTCGCAGAAGAAGCGACATACATAAATTGTGAGTCGACGTACGAAACGCCTCCTATCCTATTTGACGTTTGTGGCCATCAAAACGTCGCCGCTTCGCAGAAGGCAGCGTTTAGACGGACGGCTTTTTCAGACCTTTCGTTTAATTTCCTTTTCCTTTTCAATGCTTTTTTCCCTTTCGTTTTTTATGCTTTTTTTCCTTTCCTTTTTCTCTCTCTGTTTTTCATAAGTTTGAATTCTTAAAAATCAGAATTTCAAAATTACTCAAATTTTAGAAGATGTTTGCTTCTTTTCAGAAAAAGATTGAAATTCCAAATTTTATTCATGTTTTCAAAAATTGTTCGCGTAATCAAAAAAAGTTCACTGTATTGAAAAAAAAGTTCACCATACATTTGGAAATTCTTCACTGTATATAGAAATGTTCATCATGTATAGGAAATTTGTTTAGTGTGTATTCAAAAAAAACTCACCATATATTTATAAAGGTTCAGTGTGTATTTGAAAAATGTTCACCATATACTAAAGACAAATTCAATGTGTAGAGTGCCAACTATTGGGACCGGAACGAAAAGAATGCCATCTGTTATAGTGTATAAATATAATGTAGCAGACACGGAGTTTGTAAGCCCGAGCTCAAATGTGTTTGGGTGAACAGTAAAACAAAAAAAATCATAAAAAACTAAAAACAATTGTGGCAAACATTGACAAAAGTTTCAAATGCTTGCAAAAATTCGTCATGGAATCACATTTCTAGAAGGCGTGGCAAAAAAAATCAGCACTCTGAAAAAATTCTACTTTCAAAAGCATTTTGGAGCACTGAATTTGTTTTTTTTTCACGCCTTACAGGAATATGATTCCATGACGAATTTTTGTAAGCACTTGAAAAAATTTAGAATTGTTTTTATTTTACTGTTTACCGAGCTCATTTGAGCTCGGGAGGAGGACACTTTCGCGATCTAGCTCATTTTATACCATGAGAGTCGACTGGCGTAGTTGGTTAATCTGGTGGGATTTGCACCTCACATCGCCAACGCACATTTTTTGCTGCTTTTCCACACAAAAAAAAAGAAACTCCAGTAAGCTTAGGCCCATGAGACTAGAGCGTTCGCCAAGGCCTGTTCGCGGAAGGAACGACGTTCAGAAATTGTGACTCGACGTACGAAACGCCTTCGATCCTATTTGACATTTGTGACCGTCAAATATGGTCGCTTCGCTAAAGGCAACGTTTAGACTGCCGGCTTTTACTGACCTTGTGTTTCGTTTCCTTTTTCTTTTTTTTCTTCTTAGTTTTTCCTTTCCTTTTCTTCTTTCTATTTTTTCATAAATTCAAATTCTTCAAAAATGTTCAGAATTTCAAATTTTGTCCTTTTTACACAAAATGTTTGCTTATTTTCAGAAAAATGTCACAATTCCAAAATTTATTCATATTTTCAGAAATTGTTCACGTAATCAAAAAAGTTCACTGAACAGAAAATAAAAGATTCACAGTACAATTCAATACTCTACACTGTATATAAAAAATGTTCATCGTGTATAGGAAATTCGCTGAGTGTGCATTTTAATAATCACCGTATATTTAAAAATGTTCACCGTATACTAAAAAAATCTGCGTGTATTTTTAAATTCACCTTTTTCAAATGTTCTTCACATTTTGATAAAAATGTTCTGAAATTTGTTGCCAGTTAATTTTTTAAAATTTTATAAAATATTCGCCGTATACTACTTTATCGGTGTATACTTAGAAGTCAGCGCTACTTTCAGTCATCAAACCCCATCTGGTCGAGTGGCTAGTACATTCATTCGAAATCTGGAGGTCCCGTGTTTGATCCTCCCCCGCGCACCAACTTTTTTGCTTTAGAAAAAAACAGGAATGTAACGTTCAATGTATATTTATAAACCGGCGCAGCATCTAGTCACCAAACACCATCTGGTCGAGTTGCTACCACGTTCGCCCGAAACCAGAGGGTCATGTGTTCAATCCTTCCTCGCGCCCACACTTTTAGGCTGGTTTTTCAAATAAATAACTCAGGAACGACCTACGGAAATTATGACTCGACGTAAGAAACCTGATATAGATATAAATATGACCTGGATCTCATTTTCTCATTTTTACGCAGGTCCAAATGGTGGCATTATTGTATGACCAGTAAAGTGTTTGTGCGTTGCATTGAGTCTAAAATAGACTAATACATGTTCATAAACTTGGAAAAAAATCACCCTATTTTCGATATACTCTATCTATGCTTAAATATAAGTCTTTTTAGAGATTCCAATATAGATTACATACAGAGCAAAATGAGTGAATCTACACTTTAAAATATATCTATATACATCCGTATGTAGTTCATACTAAAATTTCTAAAAGAACTTATATTTAGAAACATAGGGAGTGTGTCACAATAAAGATGTCGGATTTCACCCAAAAATTATTCATCTTATTTGTTTGTATATGAGCTGCCGGAGTGATGGGCTGAATCTGAAGAAACCACAGGTTTTCAAAATCCTATTCTTACATAAAGTCTCTGCAAAATCTGTACGTGCTGTTGTATTTGGATCGGTAACTAGTACTTCCCTAATTATTTTTTAGCTAACTATCGTCAGAATGAACTAAGTACGTAAAACTTTTTGTGGAACCCGCATGTAGAAATAGCATCGCTCGTCTCCAAATGTGAAGCACAGTTGGGGGGAGGGGGGCGTCTTTTTGAAAAATACCATAGCTTACAACGACCCGGATCCAATGGAGAATGCCTGTATAGGCGCTAAGGAAATTGAACAAATATTGTAAAATCAGAAATCCATATGAGAGCCCATCGTTTCCAATGGCAGACGCCACAATAGACACTATGAAAACCGTCAGTTTGTCTCAAAAAAAAAAAAAGAAAACCGTCAGTTCCGCTGATTATTCTATCATGCGTAATGGGAAATACCGAAGCGCTCAGTTCCTAATCTTGTGCTGATGCCGTACCTGGCGCCAAGATTCTACGGCTAACGGCCGATCGAGAAGGAAATCAATCCTGGCGCTCTCTACAAGCGCCCCCCATTGTAGATGCTCATATACTCCAGTATTTTGTGTCCCTGCCCTTATTAATTTTTTATGTACAATCATCATTAATTCTGCGTCAATCCCCTTGTTTACATCCATCATCATTCCTAAATCTAAGATAAGCAGACGTTTATTTCTTGCTTGGCGTTTTGCAGACTTGGAACAACTTACTTTTCTTTCTCGGCTTGCAGAACACACACCCGTCGGCGTCGTCCGTTGTTGGCTATACACGTTCCTCTCACCACCTTATTTACGATAACGCACAACCTTGACACAATCGATTCGAGCTAGCCACAACAGGCGACGACAGCCACCTCACTCACCCTGTCGGCCTCCTGTGCTCTGTCTTCTTTTCTTTGTCCTGTAATTAAGTGGCTGTGTAGTCTTTCATTATTATTGCTGACAACGTGTAGGGTGTACTCGACATAACCTCATTGAAGGCAGGGACGACGCAGCTCACCATGGCTTCACCGCTATCATCGAGCTGTTGCGCCGGTGGTGACACACTCCATGATTTGGTTGACTGAGTGCATTGAGTATTGAACCTCAGTTCAAAGGTATGTGGAAACTAATCATGTTGGACAGAGTTCCAATGGCAAAGAAAGTTGACTAAGACATTTAGTAAGTACTCCCTTCATCCCGAACTAAGAAAAATTGAGACACTTATTTTGAAACAGAGCGAGTAACAAATTGGATAGTAAATGGAGAGATGCTCCATTAATTAGGCGCCAAAGCTGACTTAAATCCTACTCTCGCGGCGCCATGACCATGAGACACGCGGCGCGATCATACGGTATCTTTCAGGAAATGCCCTCCTGCATTATCATCGCTGCTACTATCATAGTTAATCGGGATTCTCAATCATGTTCCCGTTGTAGAGTTGCTTTCTTACATAGGATCATGCTGATCGATCGATGGCGACGCTAGTTCTCATATCGTATGTATAGTCCCTCACTAGTCTTTTTGAGATGCTCCTGCGTAATTCAACCTGGACATTTTTATTTCTGATAAAGGGTATTTTTTATTGACTCATAATGTAGCATTGATGGATACGATAGCAAATGAAATGTAAGTCATATAAGACCGAAGCTATGCCAAGGTGATGAGGGGAAAAAACTGAAGTGATAAAAACAACGGTCTGAGTTGGGTTGGTGGGTATAATCTGAGTGACGTCCCAGCTAGTACTCAACCATGACCTTATTGGAGGCAGGGACGACGCAGCTCGCCATGGCTTCACCACTATCATCGAGCGGTTGCGCCAGTGGTGATGCACTCCGTGATTTGGTTGACCGAGTGCATTGAGTATTGAACCTTAGTTCAGAGGTATGTGAAAAATAAATAGGACTCTACCATGTTGGACAGAGTTCCAATGGCTAAGAAAGTTGACTAAGACATTTAGTAAGTACTCCCTCGATCCTAAAATAAGAAAAATTGAGACACTTATTTTGAGATAGATGAAGTAACAAATTGGATAATAAATGAAGAGATGCTCCATTAATTAGGCGCCAAAAGTGGCTTAAATAGTACTCTCGCACGCCATGATCCATGAGACACGTGATGCGACCAGCCGGTATCTTTTAGGAAACGGCCCTCCCGCCTTGTCACTACTGCTACTATCATAGTAAATCAGGATTCTCGATCGTGTTTCTGTTGTAGAGTTGCTTTCTTACGCAGGATCATGTTGATCAATCGATGGCGACGCTAGTCCTCATATCATATGTATAGTCCCTCACTAGTCCTTTGTTGAGACGCTCATGTGTAATTTGACCTGGACATTTTTTTCTAATATAGGTGTTTTTTATTGACTGGTAATGTAGCATCGATGGATACGATAGCAAAGAGCTAAGTCATATAAGACCGAAGTTATGCCAAGGTGACGAGGGAAAAAAACTGAAGCGATAGAAACAACGATCTTTTTTTTTGAGGATATAAAAACAACGACCTGAATTGGACTGGTGAGTATAATCTGAGTTCCCATCTAGTACTCAGCCATGACCTCATTGGAGGCAGGGACGACATACGCCATGGCTTCACCACTATCATCGAGCAGTTGCGCCAGTGGTGATACAATCCGTGATTTGGTTGACTGAGTGCATTGAGTATTGAACCTCAGTTCAGAGGTATGTGGAAAATAAATAGGACTCTACCATGTTGGTCAGAGTTTCAATGGCTAAGAAAGTTGACATTTTAGTAAGTACTCCCTCCATCCCGAAATAAGAAAAATTAAGACACTTATTTTGAAACAGAGGAAGTAACAAATTGGATAATAAATGGAGAGATGCACCATTATTAGACGCCAAAAGTGGCTTAAATCGTACTCCCGCGGCGCCATGACCATGAGACAAGCGACGCGATCAGCCGGTATCTTTCAGGAAACGGCCCTCCTGCCTTGTTACTACTGCTACTACCATAGTAAATCAGCAGTCTCGATCCGTGTTCCTGTTGTAGAGTTGCTTTCTTACACAGGATCATGCTGATCGATCGATAGCGACGCTAGTTCTCATATCAAATGTATAGTCCTTCACTAGTCTTTTTTGATATGCTCCTGTGTAATTCGACCTGGACATTTTTTCTGACATGTGGTGTTTTTTATTGACTCATAATGTAGCATCGAGGGATACGATAGCAAAGAGCTAAGTCATATAAGACCAAAGCTATGCCAAGGTGACGAGGGAAAAAAACTAAAGCGATGAAAACAACGATCTGAGTTGGGTTGGTGGGTGTAACCTGAGTGACTTGCTGTCAAAATAACATTCGTTCTAAAGGTCAGGACATACATGGTTGTTCCCATGCATATTTGGTGTTCAGTATTTTGACATAATCCTTTAGGAAATTTTCCTACTGACCCCACCGAGCTTCATTTCATATGAAAAATTGTCATTGACTCCAACTCCAATTTATTTACGGTACTAAACCTCACCCGCAAAAAAAAGTTCGAATACTAAATCTCCAACTGAGTATCATAGATTGCTATTTTAGATGCCATCATACACTAGTAGAAAAAGGGGCTTTCGTTCGGGCCTGTCCAGCCCATTAGTCCTGGTTCTTCCACGAACCGGGACCAATGGATGCATTTGTCCCGGTTCGTGAGCCTAGGGGTCGGCCGGGGCCTCGTGGGCATTGGTCCCGGTTCGTATGGACCCATTTGTCCTGTTTCTAGGCACGAACCGGGATCAATGGGCCTCGCTCCTGGCCCACAACCATTGGTCCCGATTCTTGGCTCAAACCGGGACAGAAGGCTGGGCTTTAGTCCCGGTTCCAGCCACGAATTGGGACAAATGACTTACCTATATATACCCCGTCGCCGCAGCAGAGCACTCCACAGTGCTATGTTTTTTCTGGCCGGCGAGGAGAGGGCATTTGGGTGCTCTAGCTCACCTCCTATGCACACGAGGTGTTCGATGAAATGCCCGAGCCACGCTAGTTAAGCTTTCTCCTCTCGAAGCTCGACCTCCAAGCTTCATTTCCCCCGAGATTTGTCTAGGTTTAGCGGTCCGTCACGTCCCGTCCCCGTCTTCACCACCGTCGATCGCCCGCGCTGATCTCGTCGCCTGCACCACCGTGGTGAGCCTCTTATCTTCTTCTGAAAGAAAAAAAATTCTTACTTTAGATAGATACTTGTCTAATTTTCTTACTTTTATTATTGCTTGTTATTATATAGTGTGATGGTTTTGGTATCTGCCCCCGTCGGCCCTCGTCCTGGCTATGATTCGGATGTGGTATATATTATCTTTTATAACTATTTGGTTCATTTATTGTTTATGACAATTATGCCCATCAAGTTGACATAGATTTTATTTATGTAGGAGGTAGTTGAACCGGAAATTCCAACCGACCCTATTGTCGAGAGGTTAAATTTAGTTGAAGAAGAAAACAATTACTTGAAGGAAAAAATAAAAAATTGAGGAGGAGAAGATGATATTGGAGTTGCATGTTGCGGATGTCGTCGATGATCACAAGATCAAGATGGATGCAATGCGGTTGAAGATAAGAAAGATTAGAAAATATGCCATTCATACCGAGGCTTGGTATCATTATGCCGTTGGATCAATTTTTACCTTGGTTGTGATTATGATCGCATTTATTGTTGCATCGAAAGGTTTCACATAGTTTCAATGTATGGTTTAACTAGATGCTCTGGAGAGCTATATGTTGTTCAGTGAGAACTATGTATGTACTTTGTTTTTAATGTGAATTGTAATGGTTTTTGACACACATAATGTGATGATGAACTTCTATTATTTGGTCACTTATCTACCCATGTGGCTTTGAATGGTGCATTTTGAACACACAAAAAGTCTGGAGTTCAAATAAGTTCAAAAAAATGAAATCCCTTTGTAACAGATGAGTTTTCGTCCGAACCCCCGATACTTCGAAAGAGATTATCCATTTTGTACACGAAGTGCATCCAGTTTTTGTCGTAACCCTCTCAACTTTTTAGTACATGCTATGTGGGTGAAATGATGATACCATGTCAACTTTCAACCTTTTTAGAGTTCATTTGTAGTGCTTTTCAATTTCAAGGTCATTCAGCTCAAAAAATCAGTAAATGCATGAAAAATAACAAATGAAGTCAGAAAGGGTTAAAAATTGATGATGTGGCTTTGAATGGTGCATTTTGAACACACAAAAAGTCTGGATTTCAAATAAGTTCAAGAAAATGAAATCCCTTTGTAACAGATGAGTTTCCGTATGAAACCCTTATACTTCGAAAGAGATTGTCTGTTTTGTACATGAAATGCATCTAGTTTTTTCTGTAACCCTCTCAAATTTTATGCACATGCTATGTGGGTGAAATGATGATACCATGCCAACTTTCAACATTTTCAGAGTTCATTTGAAATGCTTTTGAATTCCAGGGTCTTATATCTAAAAAAAAATCAGTAAATGCATGAAAAATAACAAATGAAGTCAGAAAGGGTTGAAAATTGATGATGTGGATTTGAATGGTGCATTTTGAACACACAAAAAGTCCGGAGTTGAAATAAGTTCAAAAAAATGAAATCCCTTTGTAACAGATGAGTTTTCGTCCGAACCCCTCATACTTCGAAAGAGATTGTCCATTTTGTACACGAAGTGCATCCAGTTTTTTGCCGTAACCCTCTCAACTATTTAGCACATGCTATGTGGGTGAAATGATGATACCATGCCAACTTTCAACCTTTTTAGAGTTCATTTGTAGTGCTTTTCAATTTCAAGGTCATTCAGCTCAAAAAATTAGTAAATGCATGAAAAATAACAAATGAAGTCAGAAAGGGTTGAAAATTGATGATGTGGCTTTGAATGGTGCATTTTGAACACACAAAAAGTCTGGAGTTCAAATAAGTTCAAGAAAATGAAATCCCTTTGTAACAGATGAGTTTCCGTATGAAACCCTTATACTTCGAAAGAGATTGTCTGTTTTGTACACGAAGTGCATCTAGTTTTTGCCGTAACCCTCTCAACTTGTATGCACATCCTATGTGGGTGAAATGATGATACCATGCCAACTTTTAACATTCTCAGAGTTCATTTATAGTGCTTTTCAATTTTAGGGTCATTTAGTGCAAAAAGAATGAACTAATAGCAAAAATAATGAACTTAAAATACTCAATTATAATATTATGTTATGATCAACTAAAACAAAACTATAATATTCTTCAATACAAAAAACAATAAACTAAAAAGTTTTTATAAACCTCTAGTATTTTTTAAACTAAAATTATATAAAATTTATGCAACTAAAATATCAAAGTATTTTCTGTTCAAAACATTAATGGCAAAAAGAATTTTCATAAAGAATTTTTTTTGTTAAAAACTTTAATAGAAAACTAAAATAACAAAATCTGTTCTTGACTAAAACAGAGATTTAAAATTACCTAAAAATTACCAAATTTAATATAATGATAAAACACAATAATGTCAAATAGCTGGAAAAAGAATCACTCAAAAATCTATTATTTTTAGTAAACTTATTCACAAACTAGTAATTTACACTAATTTAAAAGAATTCAAATTTGAAAATTAATGGCACTAATAGAAAGTCTATAATTTTAGTGACCCTACAGCAAAAAAAATTAAAGAAATAAAGCAAAAAAGAAAATAAAATAAATAATGCAAAAAACAAAACAAAAAACTAGGAAAAAACACCACCTACTAGGCAACAATGGCCTGAATACGACTAGAAACCCCATTGGGCCAGGATTCAGGCCCGCAGCTGGCCCAGCAGGCCCACACGCACAAGTGACAGATTAGGCCCGAAAGCCTGCAGTTGAGAGGAGCTCGAGAGGGTGGGCGCAGCAGCGCTTATAAACCACTCTCGAGCTCTTTCAACTAGCGAGGTGGGACTAAACTTTTGACGCCGGCAGCAACCGGGACTAAAGGGGGGCATTGGTACCACCGGTACCAATGCCCCTCCTTTAGTCCCGGTTGGTGCCACCAACCGGGACCAAAGGCCGCCGCTTCCCGCCCTTTGGGCTGCTGAAAAGAGGCCTTTGGTCCCGATTGGTGGCACCAACCGTTACTAAAGGTCGCATTCGTCCCGGTTGGTGTCACGAACCAGGATCAATGCTTCGTATATATAACTAGCACTTGTGAAATTCTTCATTCAGTTCGTCTTCCCCGCTGAAAGTGCTAGTGATCGACTAGAGGGGGGTGAATAGGCGATTTTTATGAAAGTCTTCAAAACATGGAAGTTTCGAAGACAAACGATAGAAATAAACCTATTACCATGCAGCGGAAGGTAGACTACACTAGGCAAACCATAGTCAAGTATTCAATGAAGTGAAGGCACAATGACTAATAGTAGCTAGGCAGTAAAGATTAGGTAGGAAGATACTGTGAAGCCAATCGGAAACAAGTAGTCACACAGTGAAGACAAAAGATAATGCAATCATACAATGACTTCACAAGGACCAACAGTAAGTAAAGGGAAGGGAAGGATGAAACCAGTGACTCGTTGAAGACAATGATTTGTTGGACCAGTTCCAGTTGCTGTGACAACTATACGTCTGGTTAGGGAGGCTGAGATTCAACTCAGAAGACCTCGTCTTCACCTTATTCCCCTTGAGCTAAGGACACCCAGTCCTCGCCCAATCACTCTAGTAAGTCTTCAAGGTAGACTTCCAAACCTTCACAGACTTCGTTCACCGGCGATCCACAATGACTCTTGGATGCTCAGAACGCGACGCCTAACCGGCTGGAGGATTCACAGTCCTCAAGTGTAATAAGTCTTCAGATCACATAGACAGGAAGACTTAAGTGATGCCTAACACTCTTTGGCTCTGGGTGTTTAGGGCTTTATTCTCGCAAGGAATTCTCTCTCAAAGGCTTCGAGGTGGGTTGCTCTCAAACGACAAAAGCCGTACTCTAACTCTGAGCAGCCAACCGTTTATGGTTGTAGGGGGTGGGCTATTTATAGCCACTGGGCAACCCGACCTGGTTTGTCCGAAATGACCCTTGGTCACTAAGGAACTGACACGTGTTCCAACGGTCAGATTTCAAACACACACGACAACTTTACTTGGACTACACGCAAAGCTGACTTATCCAACTCTGGACAAGATTTGCTCTCATAGTCTTCACTCGAAGACATAGGATTTTGGTTAAGCATCACTTCAGTCATTCTGACTGGTTCTCTTGGACCCCACTTAACAGTACGGTGGTTCCTATGACTCAACAAAGAAAAACACAGAACGACGAAACTGCTAAGTCTTCGCGCTCCATAGTCTTCACGCGATGTCTTCTCTTATCATAGTCTTCAATGTGAATGTCTTCACATACCACCTCTGACTTCAATGTCTTCATGCATTTTTAGGGGTCATCTCTGGTAGGAAAACAGAATCAGTGAGGGACTTCTACCTGTGTTATCCTGCAATTCTCACAAACACATTAGTCCCTCAACTAGGTTTGTCGTCAATACTCCAAAACCAACTAGGGGTGGCACTAGATGCACTTACACCCGCCCCAACAACGCCATCCCGCGCTGCCCAGACGTCGTTGCTGCCCCGCGCCCCCTGCCTCCTCGTCGCCCGTCGCCGTGCCCCTCACCCGCCCCCTGCCTCCTCGTAGCCCGTCGACGTGCCCCTCACCGTCGCCGTCCCCTGCCTCCTCGTCACCTGTCGCCGCGCCCCTCACTGTCGCCCCCGTGCCCTGCCTCCTCGTCGATCGCCGCCCCCTTAGTGAGCTCTCATATGAATTTTCCTAATTTAGATGTGTAGTTAATTGAGTTGTTGTAATTTGTTCATAAATGAATATGCAAAAGTTAGATTTTTTCCATATATAATGTAGATGTACATGTATGTGTATGTATGTATGGATGGATGTGTAGTTATATTATTTTAGTTTATGTTTAGTTCAGTTTTAAGTTAGGAAAATTTCAGATGTGTAGTTATATTTATTTAGATGTATAGTTAACTTAGATGTTGTAATTTGTTCATAAAAATTGTGCACTTTTGTATAGAAACTTTTTTTTCATATATGTACGAAAATGTAGAATGAAAACGAAAACAAACATATAAGAAAAAACAAAGGAAAAAATGAAGAAGGAAAAGAAAACCGCCCGGCGCGGCCACCACTGCATTTTCATAAAGTGTTTCCACCGAGTCCACGTCGCACTGATCGAGCACCCGCGTCGAAGCAAGTCTTTTTTAAGGTAGTTCTTTGTTAAAGTGAGGGGGGGACGCCGGGAGCACCCCCCGGCCCTCTCGCTCGACCAAAACTCTCGAGGACACCCAAACCCTAGAAAAAAACGATGTCGGTCTCCTACCCCCTCCCGCCGCGCCCCTACCTGATCGACAAACTCTCTCGAGGCCACCAAAATTTACCAAGTTAAAAGAGCGTTGTCGTCGAGGTCACCCCGAACCCTTGAAGCATTGTTGAGGCCACCCAAGCCCTTAAAGCGCTGCCGAGGCCACCTCAAACCCTAGAGAAGCGTCGAGGCCAGGCCACTAATATAATTCCTTATTGTGCTTAGCTAGCTAGTTCTACGTTTGCCACTAATATATCCATCTGTCATGTTTGAATAATAATTGCCATGTTGTAAATATTTGCAGAAACTATGGATCCACACCCCCGAGACGAAGCAACAGAAGCGGTGTTGGGGGAGATAATCGCACAAGGAAGTGATGCCGTCTTGTCGCTTCTCAACGACACATGCACCGATGGTCTGGAAAGACAGGATGAAGAAGCATGCTACGACGATGATCAAACAATGGAGGAGGAAGGACACCGTGATGACGGCTCCGGTGACCGAATGGAGGGGGGAGGACACCGTGATGACGGCTCCGGTGACCGAACGGAGTCCGGCCAGGTATATATATATATGTATATATATATATTAATTAAGCATGTGCTGACTATAGCTGATTGATGCATTAATTGTTTTTGGTATGTACACATATTAACTCTCTTCTTTTTCTTTTTTTCTAGCCCTCTGGATCGAGCAACACTTCGGTAACAAGATGAGGCCCGAAGAGAAAGTTGCACGCGGATGAAAGATACACGATCATCGAAATTGATCGCGTTGGCCAACCGATTGAACCCCTCTGGACGAAGCAAAAATTTAATGCTCAGTGTGGGGTTCTAGTTAGGGACATGATCCCGATCAGCATCGAGCAATGGTTGAAGCCTAAGGACAAAGACTCTCAGGTGTCTTATGTCAGCGATAGGCAGAAAGCTGATCTTTGGACCGCGCTGCAGGAAAATTTCACCTTCCCGCCAGAGGAGGATCCAGAGAATCCAGTTAAAAAGCCAATGATCAAGGCTTATGCTCTTAAGAAGATGGCTGAGCTATTCAGGAGGTGGAAGAATGAGTTGAAATCATCGTTTGTCGACCACAAGACTCCAGAATTCATCGGCCGATTTGAGAAGATCAAAGATCAGTGGCCCGCATTTGTCACCAAAAAGAAATCTGAGAGAGCAGCGAAGATGTCAGCGACAAACAAGAAAAATGCTGCAAAGAAGAAGCATCACCATCGCACGGGGTCAAGTGGCTACCTGAAAGCCCGGCCGTTGTGGTACAAGGCTGAGAATGACCTCATTGATAAAGGGATCAAACCAGAGACGCGACGCTGGCCAGACCGTTGCAGGACTTGGTTCTTCGGGGTTGGGGGAAAATTAGACCCTGTAATAGGGAAGTGCATTTGGACCAACGAGCAACTGAACACACCCATCGAGAAGCTTCAGGAGTATATCGAAAAGGCGGAGCAAGGGACGTTTGTTCTGGACAGAGAGAACGACGAGCTCACAGAGGCCCTCGGGAATCCTGAGCACCCCGGACGGACCCGAGGCACGCCAGGCTCCCTTTCGTGGAAGGCTGGATTTCCCGACGCAGGCGGTTACAAACGCCGGGAGAGGAAGAATAAAAAGGAGTTGACCCAACTACATGTGCTGCACGCAAGGGTACAAGCGCTAGAGGAATGAGACGAGGCCCGCAGCACGCGACCTGCCGAAGCTACCCCGCCATCTCAGCGGAGAAGCAGCGTGGCTTCCATGGAGCTGCTTCAGGAGCCTGTCTTCACGGCTCCTGCTAGCTACCCCGTGGATGCTATCACGGAGTCTCAGAATTGCCACCTTATGACGTAGTGGATGGAATTTAAAATCAAGGCAGTTGTTGGCTCTGTTGCACCACCTGAACCTGGCGCAACTTTTCACTACCGGCCGATTCCAGAAGGATATGCTAGGGTGATGGTGGATGAAATCACAGAAGGATTTGAGGACCTCCGGCTTGACCACCCTACGGGTGACGGGGAGACTCGGTTGGGTTCTTGTCTGAAGACTCCATGCCTATGGCGGAAGGAGCTCATCAACCTTCCGAACTAGACGCCTCCGCCTCCTCCTCCTCCGGTGAGTCAGGGCACTCCGCCTCCTCCACCGCCTCCTCCTCCGGTGAGTGATCAGGGCACTTAGCCTCCTTCTCCGGCGCGTGGCGGCACTCCGCCTCCTTCTCCGCCTGCGCCGACGTGCCCGAGCAGCCACCAGCCTCCTCCTTCTCCGCCTCGCCAGCAAGGGCAGAAGAGACCTGCCGCCGCCCCGTCTGCTCTGGTGCGTCATAGTCCTCCTTGTAAGCAAGGAAAGAAGACAGCCGCAGCCGCTCTGTCTGCTCCGGCGTCTAGTAGTACATCCAGAGGCGGGAGGCAATACAGATTTGGTCCTTCTCTGAAGACTCCAGAGAAGTTACCATACGAGATGACCCCGGAGGAAAACAAGAAGATCATGCGACACGAAGTGAGGAACTTCTTTGAAGGGGTGAAAGCAAAGAAACATCCACCTCCAGAGGAGAAGGTAGATCCGGTGAAAGCGAAGCGCACTCTGGAAGCCCTGAAGAAACCACCAAAGTCTCCGCCAAAAGGCAACTATGAGCGCATTATTGAAAGGTCATTTATCGAAGCGGAGCGGTCAGGAAGTACTGTCAGTGATCAAAGGTTAGCGAAACAACGAGCTGAGAAAAAAATTGCCCAGCTAGGCGAACAAGCGAACCAATCGTTCCCCCTGCTCAAGGTGTCTAGCGATATCATCGCTAACGATTCGAGGATGGTGCCCGTTTATAACAATTTTGATGATTACCTGCCCGACGATGTACATTATGAATTCTTGGAGGTGGAAGAACACAGATACGAGTACGAGAAGCCTCTCGTCAAATATGAAAGGTCACTAACAACGATGATGCGAAGATTCCATGATTGGTACATGAAAACCTGCAGAGAGTATGGGGGAGGAATACTTTGACGCTGAGAGTTAAAGAGGAGCATGACCTCGTTGGAACTAATCTGTTGAATGTTCCATTTGAGGAGTTCTTCCAGTTTTTCAATCAGAGGGCCCTCGATAAATTAAGGGTCACTTGGTACTGTCTGTAAGTACTACTTCTGTCATTAAGTCTCTATATATAGGTCAACTCTTTCATTGCATGTATTTATAATTATCCTCACTATATTATGTAGATTGAAGATCGCCGAATTGAAGAAAAGACAAATCGGTGATATTGGGTTCATTAACACAAATATCATAGATGCATTTTCGGTTGAATTTAAGAAAAAAGAAACCAAGGCCAACTTGCTATGATCGTTGGTATTAAATCAAAACAAAGCTATAATACTCTTTCCTTACAACTTCAAGTGAGTGTTACTTTCTTGTGCATATTCGGTTTCCCTTATTAGTCGAGGTTATAGTAATGTAATTGATGAGTTATGCATGCGTGCGCAGGTTCCACTATATTCTCCTAGAGATTAAGCTCGAGCAGGGACTAGTAACCGTCTTAGACTCGAGACGAAAAGATCCCAAGGAGTATGTGGACATGACTGAAATTCTCGAGAAGTAAGTTAAATCGATCATTATTGCACCATATTGGCAACTTTGTTCACTTCCTGATATCAAGTAATTGTTTTCTTTGTCTGGCAGGGTTTGGAAAAAATTCACCTTAAAAGCTCCGGGACTGCCGAAGAAGCTGGAATTTAAACACCCGAAAATAAGTACTACTAGCATGTTCCGCGCATCTCCTAGTGATTCAAGTGCTAGTTTCATCAATACCATTTTAGCATGCTTTCTTATCAGTTTGATTGACCTCTATTTCTTGTAAATTGGTTGTGGCAGGAAGCCAGGAATAATTACTGTGGATACTACATTTGCGAGTCCATCTGCCACACGACCCGTGAGCGGGGCTACACTAAAAAACAATATGAAGTGCGTAAGCAATAATATTCAGAATTTAACTTTATTTACCATCTTTTGTGTTGAGTTTCATTCATTCATATATATGTATTGACCCCCTTCTTCAAATTAGATGTTTCGGATGCGGGATGAACTCCTAGCACCAGATCGCATGCGAGGAATTCAAGAGGAATTGGCGGCATTCTTTCTTGACCACGTG
Source organism: Triticum urartu (assembly GCF_003073215.2). Lineage (NCBI taxonomy): Eukaryota > Viridiplantae > Streptophyta > Magnoliopsida > Poales > Poaceae > Triticum > Triticum urartu. The sequence continues at coordinate 632,695,895 of NC_053026.1, forward strand.
ATTGATAAAGACGGATGTAAGGTCATATTTATCCCTAAGGTGTTTTGGTGATTGATGACAATGCTTTTGCGGACTAATCGTGTGCCTTGAGTTTCCCAGACGTTTCATCGCTAGGCACAAGATGGTTTGGTGCCCCTCGAAGACTATTGAAGACGGTGTTTTTCTATGTTTCTTTTTGGTGGTTTTGAGTCGTAGGAAAGCCGTACTATTAAGAGGGGGTTCGCGTCGGAAAGGTTCGGGTGGAATCATCACATACACGTTTTCTTCCTTGTCTCCACCTTTCCCCTGCACTTTGGAGCATCCTCCGTTTTTTCCCTATGCAAGTGTCCGGGCTGCTGATGTTGGGCTTGCGGTAGTACTGCTCCCCGGAGCGGTAGTACCACAGGCACCTGCGGTAGTACCATACTTCGGTGCGGTAGTACCGCCGGAGCCGACGGTAGTACCGCTCCTCTGGAGCCGTAGTACCATGGCCCCCAGGCCAAGTGCCGCTGATTTGCGGTAGTAGGGGCGGATGTAATTTTTTACATCCACACCTCTGCGGTAGTACCGCACCTCGTGCGCGGTAGTACCTCGCGCGGTCTGGTTCAGCTGCCATGCGGTAGTACTGCTCCCCAGCGGTAGTTCCGTGTCGGATTTTTGCATCTTCTTGTTTCCAGCGGAAGTAGGCACGGATGTATTTTTATTCATCCACGCCCTTCCCAGGCTAGGACTTTCCTGCCTTGCGGTAGTACCGCAAGCGGGAGCGGTAGTACCACGCATGCGGAAGTACCATTCTCAGTCAGGCCTGTTCTAGTCCCTCTCGTTGCCGCGGTAGTACCGTGGCCCCTCACGGTAGTACTGCATGGCCTTGCGGTAGTACTGCTTTTCAGGAGCGGTAGTACCGCATGGCCTCGCGGTAGTACCACTTGTCAGGAGCGGTAGTACCGCAAGTCGCGGGCTGGTTAAGTGGATAACGGTTGGATTTTGTCCATAGCTATAAAAGGGGTGTCTTCTTCCTCTAGTTGACCACCTCTTCCAACCCTAAGCTCCATTTTCGCCCGATCTCACTCCCTAGCCAATCAAACTTGTTGATTTGCTCGGGAGTGATTGAGAAGGCCCCGATCTACACTTCCACCAAGAGAAATTTGATTCCCCCCACTAATCCCTTGCGGATCTTGTTACTCTTGGGTGTTTGAGCACCCTAGACGGTTCAGGTCACCGCGGAGCCATAGTCCATTGTGGTGAAGCTTCGTGGTGTCATTAGGAGCCTCCAATTGAGTTGTGGAGATTGCCCAAACCTTGTTTGTAAAGGTTCGGTCGCCGCCTCCAAGGGCACCAATAGTGGAATCACGGCATCTCGCATTGTGTGAGGGCATGAGGAGAATACGATGGCCCTAGTGGCTTCTTGGGGAGCATTGTGCCTCCACACCGCTCCAACGGAGACGTACTTCCCCTCAAAAGGGAAGGAACTTCGGTAACACATCCTCGTCTCCACCGGCTCCACTCTTGGTTATCTCGTGCCTTTACTTGTGCAAGCTTATTTGCGATATATCTCTTGCTTGCTTGTGTACTTATCTTTGTTGCATCATATAGGTTGCTCACTTAGTTGCATTTCTAGACAACCTACTTTGATGCAAAGTTTAAATTGTTAAAGAAAAGCTAAAAATTGTTAGTTGCCTATTCACCCCCCTCTAGTCAACTATATCGATCCTTTCAATTGGTATCAGAGCCTCGTCTCTTTTTTAAGGACTTTACCGTTCGAAGAGTATGTTTGACGTTGTAGAAGGTGAGGAGGAGCACTCCGGTGCAAATCCGATATCTTCTACGGGAGATGGGGGAACTGCGGTCTCTCGTGAGGAGTTCAATGTGGCATTGGACACATTGAAAACCTCCATGACGACTGAGGTCAAAGGCATGTTTAATGAATTCTTAGAAGGGCTTAAACTTTCCACCGCACCATTGAAAGTGGGTGATCCCGCCAACAAGGTGACGGATGCTACCTCCGACAAGGGGGAAGCTACTAGCGAGAAAGCCCTTCCTTCTAGTGGTAAAAGTGGCACCGGCATCTTTTCCCATGTGGAACCTCCACTTGTCTATGGTGGACCTCTCCCTTCCACTCATTTGAATCATGCCGTCCCGGCCCCTAATATTGAGAAGAATGTAGAATTTGATTCTTGGGTCTATCGTTTTAAGCGTCATTTAAACCATGTGAACACTAACCTTTGGAGAATCATTGAAGAAGGTTTCTATCCGCATGACCGAAGCAACTTCACTCCTAGAGAAGCCGTGGATAATCAATTCAATGAGAATGCTCTCTTCATCATTCAAGAAGCAATCCCACCCGAAGACCTTCCTCATCTCCGGTCATACTCCTTGGCCAAAGATGCTTGGCGCCAAGTGGTTTCCCTCTACCGGGGAAGCGCAAGCATTCAACGCTCCAACTATGAAGTAGTGCAAGATGAAGCCGATTAGTTTGCAATGAAAGAAGATGAAGAACCTCGTGAGCTCTATCGGAGGGTAACTAAACTCGCGGTCTCTCTCTGAGATCATGGAAGCAAGGACACGGATGACAATTGGATCAAGCGCAAATTCCTCAAGGCAATGATGCCCTACCACAAAGCCATGTCCTTCATCATTCGTCAAAGGCCGGACTTCCACACCTTGTCCTCAAGTGATGTGTTGGATGAGTTCGTTGCTATGAGCATCTTGGACAAGACAGCCGACAATGCGGTACTTCACTCTCAAAGAGTAAAGAAACCCAACCTTGCTCTAAAGGCCAAGGTTAGTATGGAGGAAGAGGATGAAGAGGAAGAAGAGGAGAGTAACCTCGAAGATACAAAGTATGACTATCATGAACACATGGCCCTTGCTTCAAGGCAATTTTGGAGCAAGAAGAACTCAAGGCCCAACTTCAACAAGAACAATTCAAGTGGCGCAAAGGGCAAGCAACGAGTGAGGACTTGTTTCAATTGTGGCAATGTAAGCCACTTTTTTGCGGAATGCCCTTATGAGAAGAGGGAATACAATGGTGGCAAGCTCATCCGAAAGGACAAGGCCAAGTCGTTCCCCAACAAGAGCAACTTCACCAAGAAGACTCCTCCCAAGGCAATGGTGGTACAAGAAGAGTACAATGAGGATGATGACGATGATGAAGATGGTGAGTCGGTTTCCATGGCCTCCATTGCCATTGCGACGACTCCACGGGTGTCTCTCTTCGACTCACCCAATGAGAGCATCACCGCCAAGTGCCTCATGGCTAAAGCCACCAACAAGGTAACCCCCAACATCAAAACTACCATCATTAATCATCCTTCTTCAACGGATAGCATTGATGAACATGAGGGAACTAATGTGGGGGTGAATGAGCTTGAGGCCTTTATGCGTAAACTCAAGGGTAAATCCAAGAAGCACTTTGTTGCTCTCTTGGAACAACTTGGTGAAGCCAATGACATGATCGAGGCTCATGAAGATACCATATCTAAGATGGAGGGGCATAGTCGTGACTATGCCGATGAGATTTCAGATCTTTCCAATGCTCTTGAGGAAGAGTGTGGTCTTCCTTTGGCTCTTGAGGAGTCTCACAACGATGATCATGCTAAATTAAAGAAAGATCTTGATCATGCTCTTGTTGTTTCTCGTGTGCTAAACTCCGAGAAGGAAAAGCTTGGGGTTGATCTTGCTAGACTCAAAGAGGAGTTTGACATTCTCGACAAGGCTCACAAAGTCTTGAAGGGTGTTCATGCTACCCTCAAGGAGTCTCATGATCAACTCCAAGTGAAGCTAACCAAGGAGAAAGCCACATTTCCTCATATGGTATTAATTGATAATGCAAATGCTACTAACCCTTGTTGTGAGCATGTGCATCTTATTGAGGAGAATGTTAAGTTGAAGGAGCAACTTGAGAAAGGCCTTGTGTCATGCATACAAGGTGAGAAGAACCTAAACGACCTTTTGAGAAATCAAAAGGAAGTTGTGGCCAAGGAGGGGATTGGGTTCGCACCCAACCCCAAGAACAAGAAGAAGGATAACAAGACCAAACGACCTCCTCCTCTCAAGCAAACTTTTTGTGAAGGAGGGAGAGAGTGCTTCCAAGGAGAAGAAGAATAATGCAAAGGGTGGTGGTGTCAAAAATGGCAATGCCACCCCTCCCAACAAAGCCGGCGACTTTAATCCTTCTTATGTGTTATGCCGTGCTAGTGATGGGCATGTCTATGACAAATTTTTTGGTTCTCCTCATGAGTAAATTGAATGGTCTATTTGGGTTCCTAAGACCCTTTTTACTAACATCAAAGGATCCATTACAAAATGGGTACCTAAAACCAAGCATTGATCTCTTTTAGGTGTTTGCTTCCGGTGGGGGATCATGGTTGCTCGATAGTGGAGCTACAAATCATATGACCGGAAGCAAGGACTTGGTTGTGGATGTGCACAAGATTCCATCTATTCCCACCAATGTCGAGTGGGGTGATGCCTCATCTTCTAAGGTATTGGGACTTGGCAAGGTTGTCATCTCTCATGATCTCACGATCGAGAAGGTCATGCTTGTTGAGTCCCTTGCATACAATTTACTTTCCGTTCGTCAACTTGCAATCATGGGCTTTGCCACTTTATTTGATGTTGATACCGTGGCCCTCTTGTGGAGCAAGACTCTTAAAGTAGCCTTTGTTGGGCATGTCGAGAACGGTCTATATGTGATTAACTTTTCAGAGCGACCCACTAAGACCGCGACATGCCTAATGGCTAAAGTTGATGTGGGATGGATTTGGCATCGCCGTTTAGCCCATGTCAATATGAGATCTCTGCAAATTCTTCTCAAGGGGGACCATGTCGGTGGACTAACGAATGTTAGTTTTGCTAAAGATCGTGCTTGCAGTGCTTGTATCGAAGGAAAGCTTCATGAGAAGGCTCACCCTCCCACGACTATCATTTACTCAAAGAGGCCTTTGGAGCTCCTTCACTTGGATCTCTTTGGGCCTCCATCCTTTGATAGTCTTGGGGGTAGGAAGTATTACTTGGTGATTGTGGATGACTACTCAAGATATACTTGGGTGTATTTCTTCAAGAGGAAGAGCGAGACCCAACAAACTGTCATTGACTTTGCAAATGAAGCACAACATCAGCACAATGCAAAGATCTTGACAATAAGAAGTGACAACGGCACCGATGAAAAATTCAAGAACTACACCTTGGATGAGTTTCTTAGTGATGAGGGGATCAAGCATCAATATTCTGCACCCTACACCCCTCAACAAAACGGTGTTGCGGAGAGGAAGAACCAGACGTTGATGGATGCGGCAAGGACCATGATGGTGGAGTTCAAGTCTCCATACAACTTTTGGGCCGAAGCCATCAACACCGTGTGTCATGCATCCAATCGGCTCTACCTCCACAACGTCTTGAACAAGACTCCATATGAGATACTCACCGGCAACAAGCCCAACCTCAAGTACTTTCGGGTGTTCGGGTGTAAGTGTTTCATTCTCAAGAAAGGTGTTCGGTTGTCTAAATTTGAGGCTAGAGTTTATGAGGGCATATTTGTTGGTTATGATACAAACTCTCATGCTTACCGTGTCCTTAATAAATCCACGGGACTTATTTAGGAGACGTGTAACGTGGAGTTTGATGAGAATAACGGCTCCCAAGTGGAGCAAAGTGGCACTTTTGATGTAGGTGATGAAATTCCTCCTCAAGCCAAAAGAAGAATGGGTGTTGGTTTTATCCTACCCATTGAGGAACCCCTTGTGGCCGAAGGAGAAGGACAATGCTCCACTCAAGTGGAGCCATCACCAACCCAAGGCCCACACGCTTCCGAAGAACAAAGTGAAGGCCCTCATCCTCATGAACAAGACCAAGGGCAAGATCATGCTCAAGACGGTGTTGACACACCAAGTGATGCCCAAGGTCAAGTTCTCTCCTCGGAGCAAGTTCAAGATCAAGAACAAGCTCAAGACGTCTCTCAAGATGATCAAGTGACCGCTCCTCAACTCACCACCAAGGAGGAATTGGAGCGTCGTGCCGCCAAGATTGCTTCCAAGCTCTCCACCAAGGGTCATCTCATGAAGAATGTACTTGGAAGCATTAAAAAGGGGGTAAGCACTCGTAGACAATTGGCAAACTATTGTGAACATCACGCGTTTGTCTCTTGTGTTGAACCCCAAAAGGTATATGAAGCACTCGAAGATCCGGATTGGCTTAATGCCATGCATGAAGAACTCAACAACTTCGAGTACAACAAGGTGTGGAGATTGGTGCCAAGGCCAACGGGGAACCACAATGTCATTGGAACCAAGTGTATATTTAAGAACAAGCAAGATGCTCATGGGACCATCATTCGCAACAAGGCAAGATTGGTGGCACAAGTCTACTCCCAAGTCGATGGTATCGACTATGGTGAAACCTTTGCTCCCGTTGCTCGCCTTGAATCCATTCGTTTGTTGATTGCTTATGTTTCTCATCACAACTTTAAGTTGCAACAAATGGATGTGAAGAGTGCTTTTCTTAATGGTCCTATTAATGAGTTGGTCTATGTCAAGCAACCCCCTGGGTTCGAGGATCCCTACTTTCCCGATCATGTGTATCAACTCGATAAGGCACTCTATGGGCTTAAACAAGCCCCACATGCGTGGTATGACCACCTTACCGAGTTGTTACAAGATCATGGGTTTGAAGTTGGGCTAATCGACCCCACTCTTTTTACTAAGAAGGTCAAAGGGGAGTTGTTTGTATGCCAACTATATGTTGATGACATTATCTTTGGTTCCCCTAACAAAGCTTTCAATGAGGAATTAGCCGCTCTCATGACCTCAAAGTTCAAGATGTCTTCCATGGGAGAGTTGAAGTTCTTTCTAGGGTTCTAAGTGAAGCAAAGAAGAGAAGGAACCTTCATCAACCAAGCCAAATACACTCAAGACATGCTCAAGAGATTCAAGCTAAGTGATGTCAAGCCGGCTTCCACTCCAATGCCCACCAAGTGCCAACTCGACATAGATCCCAATGGTAAAGCGGTGGATCAAAAGGTATATCGCTCCATGATTGGATCCTTGCTTTACCTTTGTGCATCTAGACCGGATATCATGTTGAGTGTGGGAATTTGTGCATGGTTTCAAGCCGCACCTAAGGAAAGTCACTATGTGGCGGTCAAGCAAATCTTTCGATATTTGGCTCATACCCCAAACTTTGGCTTATGGTACCCAAGAGGAGCAAACTTCAATCTTGTAGGGTATTCGGACTCCGATTGGGCGGGAGACAAAGTGGATAGGAAGTCCACTTCCGGAGGGTGCCAATTCCTTGGTTGCTCTCTAGTAAGTTGGTCTTCCAAAAAGCAAAGTTGTGTGTCTCTCTCGTCCACTGAAGCGGAGTATGTAGCGGCCGGTAGTTGTTGTGCACAACTCTTATGGATGGGGCAAACTTTAAAGGATTACGGTGTCATTTGTGACAAAGTGCCTCTTTGGTGTGACAATGAAAGGCCATCAAGCTTTCTCTCAACCCGGTGCAACACTTCAAGACGAAGCATATTGAGATTCGGTATCACTTCATCCGGGATCACATAGGCGAGGGGAGATCGAGCTCAACTACGTCAACACTCATGATAACCTTGCAGATATTTTCACGAAGCCGTTGGATGAAGCAAGATTTCGCAAGTTAAGGCATGAGCTAAATATCATTGATTCGAGCAATGTTGCTTGAACCCTTGCACACCCCACCATACTCAACTTGTTGTCTTGTTTAGATGTAGGCATGGACATAGGGGAAGTGTTGTTCTCTCAATGAACTCTCCCTCTCCCCATTATGCATAAATTGATCAAATCTTTCACACTAGCCATTTTTGATGGTACTTGTGCTTCAAAGACGAGTTTTGGTCATGGGCCCAAGGATAATTCTTCGCGGTGCCATACCAATTGACTCAAACATAGGTGGCTCCGGTCACTGCCCTCTCTTTGGAGAGGTTGTGTCTCGTGGTCGTCTCTTGTTGTCGTTTTGCCCCTTCTTCTCTTCGTGTTTGAGCTTGTTGTGTGGTGTCTTGTTCGTTTGAAGTTTCCTTGCGAAGAACTCTCTTTTCTTGTATTTGGAAAATGCTTCTTCTTGAGCTCACAGTACTACCGCGGCCTGCCACGGTACTACCGTGCGTGGAGAGTACGGTACTACCGGCCCAGCACGGTCCTACCGCCTGGGAGAGCGGTACTACCGCTTTGGTGCGGTTCTTCCGCCCAAGCGGTACTACCGCGATGATACGCGGTACTACCGCGCTGTCGGAGGCGCGTGGGGGATAAGGACGGGAAAAGGGGGAGAGGGGGTTCTAACTCCCCCATACCCATTCGTCAGTTTTCCCCACTTCGTCTCTCTCTCTCTCTCTCTCGCTCAAGAACGGGGCCGGAGTCCCTCGCCGGATTTCCGTCTCCGGCTGCTCTCCTTGGATTCCGACCGGTGGGATCGTTCCCCACCACTTCCTCTTGCCATGGACCAAGGTTTTTCCCCAAATCCCTCTCTTTCTAGTTGGTTCTCTTGTCTCTAGGTTTTTGGGGAGATGCATGTGTTCTTGAGATTTTAGGCCAAATCTTTGCAAGAGAAGGTTGTAGGAGAGTAGTGTTGCGTAGAAATATTACTTGATATATTGCCCCGTAGTAGATTTGATCAACCGTAGTACCGCCGCGTTTTCGCGGTTTTTCTCAGATTCAAATGTTCAGATCTGACGCCATGCGGTACTACCGCCCGTCTGGGTGGTACTACCTCTTGTCCGGTACTACCGCCCGTTCTGGACGGTGCTACCGCACGTGCTGCGGCACTAAAACTCTACTACCGCTCCGAGCCCCGGTACTACCGTGTTCTCACGCGGTACTACCGCGCCTCGGAGCGGTACTAAAATTTTAGTACCGCCCGACCCGGCGGCCCTACCGTTGTTGTCCCATCTTCCTCATGGCATTTATCCCGTATGCTTTCTACCTGTTTCCCTTGCTTTGCCAAGGTCTTTGCATTGATTCTTCTCGCTCTTTGTGTGTGCTTTCTCGTGTTTCTTAGGTGGTGGCTCTCGTCGTTCCAATCCCAGTCGTGACACTGGCTCCAAGCGACTGCGCAATCCTCAAGATGAAGCACCAGAGGGCTCCAGTGCCCCCAAGCGCAATGTCAAGACCACCGCTAGCAAGAACAAGGAACCCGCTAAGGGCATGGACGAGATTCCCCTCGCTGAGTACATCGAACGCCGGAAGATCAACCCTTATGTGCATGCTCGTGCTATCCTCAGAGGTAGTGAATTGTTTTGGAACAAGCAGCAGACTCTCGTTTATCTGGATGTAATCAAGAACAAGCAAGACACCTACGTGGATGTCAAGTGGATAGACATGAATCACTTGAGGAAGGAAAAGTTTCGTGACTACTTTGGAGAAGCTCTGGACTTGGTGGAGTAGTTCGGTATTGAACATGTGATCTCTTTCCACCTTGACTATGACCCTGAGCTTATCTGTCAGTTCTTTGCCTCAGTTTAATTCCACCCCGGGGAGGAGCGGAGGATGACCTGGATGACCAATGGCCGTCAGTTGACTGCTACCTGGAAGGAGTTCATGGATCTGCTCCAAGTTCCTGATGACGGGCTCACCACACCCGTGGGTGTTCGCCCCCATGCCAATCCTGAGTCTGCTAGCAAGAACAAGTTACAGCCGTTCTATGTTGAGAAGGTGCTTCCAAGTGGCAAGTCGACATGGGTGCTGAACTCCTTTCTGGATATCAGGCATCGCTTCTTCTGCAACTCACTGTTCCCTCGCGTTGGCGACAAGGACAAGGTTCATGCCTATCTGGTGGATATGATGCTCCTGTGCGAGGAGGCACGAGTGTCTCAGACTCAGCCACTTGATGTCTCCCACATCATGTGGTGTGAGCTTCGGTTTGCGGTGTTCACCCGCAAGGTACCTATCTATGGACCATACCTGTTTCTATTGATCTCTGAGACTTGGGAGAAGTTGTACCCTAGTGATGAGTTCCTTGCTCCAGACTGGATTCGGCATGAGCCCATCAGTCTCCGTGTCAAGCCCAACTGGGCCAACACTACTACTCATGCTAAGGCGTCTGCTGCTAGGAGGGTTGTTGATGAGGAGGAGGCTGGTGTAGAGGATGTTGCTGAGGACCATGCTGCTAGGTCTTCCCAACCTTCCTCTGAGCCCTCGTGGGCCAAGAAGTTGAAGGACAAGATGAAGACTCTTTTCTGCATGCAAGCAAAGGGGCAGTACATGACTCACGTGGCATCCAAGGAGAGTCGCCGCCGCAACAAGAAGGTTATGAGGCTCTTTGGAGAGGACGTCTCTGGCGGTTCTGAGGATGCCATCATGCCAGAGGCTGCACGGATGGCGAAAAAGGCTTCAAGTGGACTAGTTCTAAGGAGGACATCGAGGAGACCGTCCCCGCCGCCGAGTCTGACGAGGAGCACGAGGAGAATTGGGATGATTTCTCTGCCTGAGCCACCCCTTGTGTGTAGGTGTCCTCTCTGCCTTTTTGGCGTCTCGATGCCAAAGAGGGAGAGAGTGTAGGGATTTGCATTCTTGCGAGTCGTGTGTCGTGTTTGGTGTGTTTGCTTTGTCGTTTGGACCTCATTTGCTTCGGTTTGGTTTGCGCCTTTGAGACTTATCCTTCATATGGTGTAATACATATGCACTCTATCCTATCTTAGTGAGATTATGATTGTGCTACTTATGTTATGCTCTTATTTGCTACCTTGTCTAGTGTTAGCATTACTATTGCAAGATATGCCTTGTCTCTAAAATATAGGAGGAGTTTTGATCCTAGTATGTGTGCCATGCAGTCCAAAGCACCCATCTAGTTTGCACACATCTAGGGGGAGCCCATCTATATTCTAGAGAGGAGGGGTTTGCGTTTGCTCAATATTATTTCCCTTGTGCAAATCCCGTATTGTCATCAATCCACCAAAAAGGGGGAGATTGTAAGGGCATATTTACCCCTAAGGTGTTTTGGTGATTGATGACAATGCTTTTGCGGACTAATCGTGTGCCTTGAGTTTCCCAGACGTTTCATCGCTAGGCACAAGACGGTTTGGTGCCCCTCGAAGACTATTGAAGACGGCGTTTTTCTATGTTTCTTTTTGGTGGTTTTGAGTCGAAGGAAAGCCGTACGGTTAAGAGGGGGTCCGCGTCGGAAAGGTTCGGGTGGAATCATCACGTACACATTTCTTCCTTGTCTCCACCTTTCCCCTGCGCTTTAGAGCATGCTCCGTTTTTCCCCTATGCAAGTGTCCTGGCTGCTGATGTTGGGCTTGCGGTAGTACTGCTCCCCGGAGCGGTAGTACCGCCGGAGCTGACGGTAGTACCGCTCCTCTGGAGTCGTAGTACCGTGGCCCCCAGGCCAAGTGCTGCTGATTTGCAGTAGTAGGGGCGGATGTAATTTATTACATCCGCGCCTCTGCGGTAGTACCGCGCGCGGCCTGGTTCAGCTGCCATGCGGTAGTACCGCTCCCCAGCGGTAGTTCCATGTCGTATTTTTGCATCTTCTCGTTTGCAGCGGAAGTAGGCACAGATGTATTTTTATTCATCCGCGCCCTTCCCAGGTTAGGACTTTCCTGCCTTGCGGTAGTACCGCAAGGGGGAGTGGTAGTACCGCGCGTGCGGAAGTACCGTTCTCAGTCAGCCTGTTCTAGTCCCTGCCGTTGCGGCGGTAGTACCGTGGCCCCTCATGGTAGTACCGCATGGCCTTGCGGTAGTACCGCTTTTCAGGAGCGGTAGTACCGCATGGCCTCGCGGTAGTACCGCTTGTCAGGAGCGGTAGTACCGCAAGTCGCGGGCTGGTTAAGTGGATAACGGTTGGATTTTGTCCATAGCTATAAAAGGGGTGTCTTCTTCCTCTAGTTGACCACCTCTTCCAACCCTAAGCTCCATTGTTGCTCCGAGCTCCATTTTCGCCCGATCTCACTCCCTAGCCAATCAAACTTGTTGATTTGCTCGAGAGTGGTTGAGAAGGCCCCGATCTACACTTCCACCAAGAGAAATTTGATTCCCCCGACTAATCCCTTGCAGATCTTGTTAGTCTTGGGTGTTTGAGCACCCTAGACGGTTGAGGTCACCGCGGAGCCATAGTCCATTGTGGTGAAGCTTCGTGGTGTCGTTGGGAGCCTCCAATTGAGTTGTGGAGATTGCCCCAACCTTATTTGTAAAGGTTCGGTCGCCGCCTCCAAGGGCACCAATAGTGGAATCACGGCATCTCGCATTGTGTGAGGGCGTGAGGAGAATACGGTGGCCCTAGTGGCTTCTCGGGGAGCATTGTGCCTCCACACCACTCCAACGGAGACGTACTTCCCCTCAAAAGGGAAGGAACTTCGGTAACACATCCTCGTCTCCACCGGCTCCACTCTTGGTTATCTCGTGCCTTTACTTGTGCAAGCTTATTTGTGATATATCTCTTGCTTGCTTGTGTACTTATCTTTGTTGCATCATATAGGTTGCTCACTTAGTTGCATTTCTAGACAACCTACTTTGATGCAAAGTTTAAATTGTTAAAGAAAAGCTAAAAATTGCTAGTTGCCTATTCACCCCCCCTCTAGTCAACTATATCGATCCTTTCAACGAAGAATACTATGTGGACCCTGTCTTCATATATAATTAGGGGATTATATTGTAAGAGATCTTATATTGTATATATGTAGCCAGTAGCGTCGGATTGATATACGGAAACTTGTTGTTCGACCAATCTCTCGGAGAAGGAGAGGTCGATATCACTTCTCTCTATATGCATATGTTATGAAGATCTTCTGTTTCCTTCATTTTTGCTTACTAGCTAGCGTGTCGAGTGCTCTCTATACGTATAGTACGTAGCGTCGACCAAGCACGGAGATAAGAGAGGACACTTTTCTCTATTAATTAATTAGCTACCTAACACAATATATGAAACACCTTAATTAACCATACAAAACCCCCAAACCCCCCCTTCAAAAAAAACGAAAACCCTAGCCCCTGAACAGTTGACGCGTGGATGCCTATTGGTCCCGGTTGGTGCCACCAACTGGGACCAAAGGGCCTCCTGCCTGGGCTCGCCGCACCGGCCATGTGGAGGCCCATCTGTCCCGGTTCGTGCAAGAACCGGGACTAAAGGCCAAGGGCATTAGTAACAACCTTTTAGTCCCGGTTCCCAAACCGGGACAAAAGGCCCTTACGAACCGGGACAAGTGGCCCTTTTTCTACTAGTGATAGATTGCTATTTTAGATGCCATCATAGATTGCTATTTTAGTACAAAGTTAGTATAAACTTGAGTCACTTATTTTAGAACGGAGGGAGTATGTCTCATAATAGCGCTTACTTTATTACTCCCTCCGTTCCATGTGTTATATAGACTAGCAAAAGAGCCCGTGCGTTGCGACGGGAGAGAAAACATAACATGCGCTCTTAACTCAACAATCATCACTCAAGACCACAATAGGTCCATCTCCTTTATTTTTGCGAGGCATCATATTTGTGTTGCCGCTTATCCTCCTTCTCACCCTCGCCGGCGATGGCCTCGGTGTTCACACAAAACAACAAAAAACGTGTGTTGAATATGATTAATCCTAAGGCGTCTCTATCTCCCTCTCTCCTCCCTCTCCCTCTCTCTCTCCCTCTCTCTCGCGATGAGAAATCTGTTGTTTTCCCCTGCAACATTTTTCAGAGGTATGCATGTGTAGTTATCGATGTTTTCTTTTCCGTATATGGTTATAGTTGGGTGTTTATTTGCAATCCGGATCACCGCCGGTATGAAAAAAAATGACTCCTGCACTATAAATTATAAGTTTGCTTCCATAACAATATTTTTAAAATATTTAACAGGTAAAATTAACATCATATTTAGATTCCACACATTTTTTAATAAAATTTAATATATAATATGTTAAAATCGAAGTTACGGTTTAAAAGATACAGATAATTTAGAAAATCATTTTTTGACTCAAATATATTCCAAAATAATATTTAAAAATACTTAACAGGTAAAATAATCTCATATTCATATTCTACATATTTTTTTAATCAAATTTCATATATAACATGTTCAAATCGGAGTTACGGTTTAAAAGATATGGATGATTTTAAAAAGCATTTGTTTGACTTAAATATGATCCGCGGATGAATTATCTAAAACATTAGGGGGGTTTTCGAAAAATGTAAAATAACGGTTTGGGTGTAACTTAAATCCAGACGGCGGGTTGATTTCAAGAAAAGACAAGGACTTTTGTGTAAAATACGAAAATAACGATTCGTTTTAACTTAAAAGAGGATTGCAGGTTGAATTCTCTGAAATAGAGGAACTTTTCTGAAAAATATCATTACGGACGAAAGAAACCCAATTTGCTTTATTATGTGTTAGTTATATAGATATACGTTGTTTCTAGCATCACTAGTAGAAAATAGGGCTTTGGTCCTGGCCGGGTCAGCCCATTAGTCCCGGTTCAGTCCAGAACCGGGACCAATGTGGGCATAGGTCCTGGTTCGTGAGCCCAGGGGGCCGGCCGGGCCACGTGGGCCATTGGTCCCAGTTCATCTGGACCTTTTGGTCCCGGTTGGTGGGATGAACCGGGACCAATGGGCCTTGCTCCTGGCCCACCACCATTGGTCCCGGTTGGTGGCTTGAACCGGGACCAAAGGCTTCCCTTTAGTCCCGGCTCATGTTACCAACCGGGACCAATGAGGTGCCTATATATACCCCTCGCTCGCGAGCAGCGCACCCCAGTGCTCTGTTTTTCTCTGGCTGAGGGGGAGAGGGCTTGGTGGTGCTCTAGCTCACCTCCTATGCACACAAGGTGTTCGATGGAATGCCTGAGCCACACTACTTAAGCTTTCTCCTCTCCAAGCTCGGCCTTCAAGCTCCATTTTCCATAATATTTGTCTAGGTTTAGCGGTCCGTCACGCCCCGTCCCCGTCTTCACCGCCGTCGATCACCCGTGCCGAGCTCATCGTCGGCACCACCGTGGTGAGCCTCTTGTTCTTATCTTCTTTCTGAAAGGAAAAATATTCTTACTTGTATGTTTACATAGATACTTGTATTATTTTCTTACTTTTATTATTGCATCTTATATAGTGCGATGGTTTTGGTATCCGCCCCCGTCGGCCCTCGTCCTGTCTATGATTCGGATGTGGTATATATATTATCTTTATAACTATTGGTTTATTTATTGTTCATAAAAATTATGCCGACCAACGTGACATAGATTTTATTTATGTAGGATGTATGTGAATCGGAAATGCCAACCGACCCTACTGTCGAGAGGTTAAATTTAGTTGAAGAAGAAAACAATTTGTTGAAGGAAAAAATAAAAAAAAATTGAGGAGGAGAAGATGATATTGGAGTTGCATGTTGCGGATGTCATCGATGATCACAAGATCAAGATGGATGCAATGCGCTTGAAGATTAGAAAGATTAGAAAATATGCCATTCATACCGAGGCTTGGTATCATTATGCCGTTGGATCAATTGTTACCTTGGTTGCGATTATGATCGCATTTGTTTTCACATTGAAATGTTTTACATAGTTTCAATGTATGGTTTAATTAATTAGATGCTCTGGAGAGCTATATGTTGTTAGATGAGAACTATGTATGCACTTTGGTTTTAATGTGATGATGAACTTCTATTAATTTGGACACTTAATTATATATAATGCACGCAGATGAACCGGCAATGGATGTACGGTGACAGACACACCCGCGAGTACATTAAGGGCGTGCATGAGTTTCTCGATGTGGCTGAGGCAAACAAGCAGAATGGTTTTATGTGTTGTCCATGCACTCAATGTGGGAATACGAGGTCTTACTCTAACCGGAAAATCCTTCACTCCCACCTGCTTTACAAGGGTTTCATGCCACACTATAATGTTTGGACGAGGCACGGAGAAATAGCTGTTATGATGGAAGACGGCGAAGAAGAAGAGTACGATGACAACTATGTGCCCCCTGAATACGGTGATGCTGCAACGGGGGCAGCTGGTTAAGATCAAGAGGAACCAGACGATGTGCCCAATGATGCTGCAACGGGTGAAGCTGCTGAAGATCAAGAGGAACCAGACGATGTGCCCGATGATGATGATCTCCGCCGGGTCATTGTCGATGCAAGGACGCAATGCGAAAGTCAAAAGGAGAAGCTGAAGTTCGATCGCATGTTAGAGGATCACAAAAAAGGGTTATACCCCAATTGCGAAGATGGCAACACAAAGCTTGGTACTGTACTGGAATTGCTGCAGTGGAAGGCAGAGAATGCTGTAGCTGACAAAGGATTTGAGAAGCTACTAAAAATATTGAAGAAGAAGCTTCCAAAGGATAACGAATTGCCCGACAGTACATACATAGCAAAGAAGGTCGTATGCCCTCTAGGATTGGAGGTGGAGAAGATACATGCATGCCCTAATGACTGCATCCTCTACCGCGGTGCATACAAGGATCTGAACACATGCCCGGTATGCGGTGCATTGTGGTATAAGATCAGACGAGATGACCCTGTGATGTTGACGGCGAGCCCCTCAGGAAGAGGGTTCCTGCGAAGTTGATGTGGTATGCTCCTATAATACCACGGTTGAAACGTCTGTTCAGAAACGAAGAGCATGCCAAGTTGATGCGATGGCACAGTGAGAACCGAAAGAAAGATGGGAAGTTGAGAGCACCCGCTGACGGGTCGCAGTGGAGAAAAATCAAGAGAAAGTACTGGGATGAGTTTGCAAAGGACCCAAGGAATGTATGGTTTGCTTTAAGCGCGGATGGCATTAATCCTTTCGGGGAGCAGAGCAGCAATCACAGCACCTGGCCCGTGACTCTATGTATGTATAACCTTCCTCCTTGGATGTGCATGAAGCGGAAGTTCATTATGATGCCAGTTCTCATCCAAGGCCCTAAGCAACCCGACAACGAAATTGATGTGTACCTAAGGCCATTAGTTGAAGAACTTTTACAACTGTGGAATGGAAACGGTGTACGTACGTGGGATGAGCACAGACAGGAGGAATTTAACCTTAAGGCGTTGCTGTTCATGACCATCAACGATTGGCCCGCTCTCAGTAACCTTTCAGGACAGACAAACAAAGGATACTACGCATGCACGCACTGTTTAGATGACACTGAAAGTATATACCTGGACAAATGCAGGAAGAATGTGTACCTGGGCCATCGTCGATTTCTTCCGACCAACCATCAATGTCGAAAGAAAGGCAAGCATTTCAAAGGCGAGGCAGATCACTGGAAGAAGCCCGCCATGCACACCGGTGATCACGTGCTTGCTATGGTCAATGATTTACACTACGTAATCTTTGGAAAGGGTCCCGGTGGACTAGCTGTTCCGAATGACGCTGAGGGACACACACCCATGTGGAAGAAGAAATCTATATTTTGGGACCTACCCTACTGGAAAGACCTAGAGGTCCGCTCCTCAATCGACGTGATGCACGTGACGAAGAACCTTTGCGTGAACCTGCTAGGCTTCTTGGGCGTGTATGGGAAGACAAAAGATACACCTGAGGCACGGGAGGACCTGCAACGTTTGCACGAAAAAGACGGCATGCCTCCGAAGCAGTATAAAGGTCCTGCTAGCTACGCTCTTACGAAAGAAGAGAAAGAAATCTTCTTTGAATGCCTGCTCAGTATGAAGGTCACGACTGGCTTCTCGTCGAATATAAAGGGAATAATAAATATGCCAGAGAAAAAGTTTCAGAACCTAAAGTCTCATGACTGCCACGTGATTATGACGCAACTGCTTCCGGTTGCATTGAGGGGGCTTCTACCGGAAAACGTCCGATTAGCCATTGTGAAGCTATGTGCATTCCTCAATGCAACCTCTCAGAAGGTGATCGATCCAGAAATTGTACCAAGGCTAAGGAGTGATGTGGCACAATGTCTTGTCAGTTTCGAGCTGGTGTTCCCACCATCCTTCTTCAATATCATGACGCACGTCCTAGTTCATCTAGTCGACGAGATTGTCATCCTGGGGCCCGTATTTCTACACAATATGTTCCCCTTTGAGAGGTTCATGGGAGTCCTAAAGAAATATGTCCGTAACCGCGCTAGGCCAGAAGGAAGCATCTCCATGGGCCATCAAACAGAGGATGTTATCGGGTTTTGTGTTGACTTCATTCCTGGCCTTAAGAAGATAGGTCTCCCTAAATCGCGGTATGAGGGGAGACTGACTGGAAAAGGCACTCTTGGAAGAGACTCAATAATATGCAGGGACAGATATTCTTGGTCTCAAGCAAACTACACAGTTCTACAAAACTCTACCTTGGTGACCCCGTATGTCGATGAACACAAGAACAGTCTGTGCTCCAAACACCCAGAGCAGTGCGGTGACTGGATTACATGTGAACACATCAGGACTTTCAGCTGTTGGTTGGAAACACGTCTCAGAGGTGACAACACTGTTTGTGATGAGTTGTACTTGTTGTCCAGGGGACCATCTTTGACTGTGTTGACTTACAAAGGATACGAGATAAATGGGAATACATTTTACACGATCGCCCAAGATCAAAAGAGCACCAACCAAAATAGCGGTGTCCGCTTTGATGCAGCAACCGAGAGCGGAAAGGACACATATTATGGTTACATAGTGGACATATGGGAACTTGACTACGGACCTGATTTTAAGGTCCCTTTGTTTAAGTGCAAATGGGTCAATCTGTTAGGCGGCGGGGTACAGGTAGACCCACAGTACGGAATGACAACAGTGGATCTGAAAAATCTTGGGTACACTGATGAACCGTTCGTCCTAGACAATGATGTGGCACAAGTTATCTATGTGAAGGACATGTCTACCAAACCGAGAAAAAGAAAAGATAAGGAAGAGAATACATCATACGATGAGCCAAAGCGCCACATAGTTCTTTCAGGAAAAAGGGACATCCTGGGAGTGGACGGCAAGACAGACATGTCTGAAGATTATGAAAAGTTTCATGAAATTCCTCCCTTCAATGTCAAGGCTGACCCAAGCATCCTGATAAACAATGAAGATTATCCATGGTTACGGCACAATAAGCAAATGACACAAGCGAAGAAAAAGTGAAGACTTTCTCCCGCAACTATTATGATGATACCATGCCAACTTTGTAACACATGAACATCCTACCATTGTCCGTTTTGTACATGCACATGCTATGTGGGTGAAATTATGATACCATCCCAACTTTCAACTTTTTCAGAGTTCATTTGAAATGCTTTCATGTCTTATGGTTCGGCCCTCGTAATACCAACACCATTAGTCCCTGGCCCATGCCAACTTTCAACTTTCTAAAACTAATGGCACTAACAGAAAGTTTATAATTTTGCTCCTTGCCCCTGGCCCATGACCATTAGTCTCGGTTTGTGCCACAATCGGGACTAAAGGGTTGGTCCTCGTTGCGGGCGGAGTTTAGTCCCACCTCGCCAACCGAAGGGGGCTCACACCGATTTATAAGCCCTTCCCTCTCTGCCTTGTTGAGCTCCTCTCGAAGTGAAAATAGATGCCCTAATAGAGAAAAGTTTAACCTAAATTCATAGTGAATTTCTCTGAAATTCATAGAAATTTACTAGGAATTTAGGTTGAATTTTCTCTATAAGCGCATCTATTCTCATTTTTTTAGTAAGTTAATCACAAACTTGTGATTCAAACAATTTTCAAAGAATTCAAATTTTAACTATTCAAATTTGAAAACTAATGGCACTAACAGAAAGTTTATAATTTTTCTAAAACTAATGGCACTAACAGAAAGTTTATAATTTTGCTAACCTAAAAGCAAACAGAATTAAAAATTAAAGCAAAAAACAAAAGAAAATAAATAATGCAAAAAACAAATCAAAAAAATAGGAAAAAACTATTTTTATAGTAAAGTTAATCACAAAATAAAATAAATAAAGCAACAAAGAAAACAAAAAACTAAAAAAGTGTTTTCAAATTTGAAAACTAATGGCACTAACAGAAAGTTTATAATTTTTCTAAAACTAATGGCACTAACAGAAAGTTTATAATTTTGCTAACCTAAAAGCAAACAGAATTAAAATTAAAGCAAAAAACAAAAGAAAATAAATAATGCAAAAAACAAATCAAAAAACAGGAAAAAAATATTTTTATAGTAAAGTTAATCACAAAATAAAATAAATAAAGCAACAAAAAAAACTAAAAAACTAAAAAAGTGTTTTCAAATTTGAAAACTAATGGCATTAACAAAAAGTTTATAATTTTTCTAAAACTAAAAGCATAAAGAATTAAAAAATAAAGCAAAAAACAAAAAAAAATAAATAAAGCAACAAAAAAAACAAAAAAATGCCACCTACTGGGCCACCACGGCCTGAATACGACTAGAAACTCTACCATGGGCCAGGATTCAGGCCCGCAGCAGGCCCAGTAGGCCCATAGGCATTGCAGTGATAGATTAGGCCTGAAAGCCTGCAGTTGAGAGGAGCTCGGGAGGGTGGGCGCAGCAGCGCTTATAAACCACTCCCGAGCCCTCTCAACTAGCGAGGTGGGACTAAACTTTTGGGCGCGGGGCAGCACAAGGCCATTGGTCCCGGTTGGTGCCACCAACCGGGACCAAAGGCCGCCGCTTCCCGCCCTTTGGGCTGCTGAAAAGAGGCCTTTGGTCCCGGTTGCTGGCACCAACCGGGACTAAAGGGGGCATTGGTCACGGTTGGTGCCACGAACCGTGACCAATGCTCTGTCTATATATACAACACTTGTGAAAATTTTCAGTTTGCACTGCCAGTTTCCCCCTCCCCCGCCGACGACGCCGTCAGGCTACTCCACCTCGCCACCTACGCCGCCGCCGCCAACGTCATCGCCTCCACGAGCCCGCGCCGTCCTCATCGCCGTCATCCCCGAGCCCACCATCCTCGTCGTCCCCGTCGCTGCGTGCCTCCCCGAGCCCACCCCTCCTCGTCCCTGTCGCCGGCCGCGCACCGTCCCCGTCACTGCGTGCCGCCCCGAGCCCGCCGTCCTCGTCGCCAGACTCCTGCCATCGCCGCCCCCTCGAAGTGAGCCCCCCCTTTCCCATGGTCCCGATCGAGTGCGGCCCTTGCTCTCTGCCCCTGCTCCATGGTCGCCGCCGGCCCCGACGCATTGAAGAGAAGAAGGAGACGAGAAGGAGAGGAGAGGAGAAGGAGTGGAGCAGCAGCAAACCTTTTGATTGGTTTAGAATAGGTTTTCGGCAAGGAATTTGAATCTGGTTCAAATTTCATTTGAATGAAATTTAAAAAATTTAAACTATGGATCAGAAGGTTTTTGGTGAAATGGAGTGTGGGTACTGTCATGAAGTTGGAGTAACTTTTGTGGTTGTAAAAGAGTTAGGAAAATTTAGAATGTGCTAAATATGTCAAAAATGTTTTTTTGTTCATACAAAGTTTTTTGTTCATAGAAAGTTTTTTTGTTCATAGGCAGAAAGTTTTTATATATGACTATGGATATATGAGCAATGTTGATCCATGGATGTATGCATTGATATATATATGAGAAACGATGTTTCATAGAATATTTACCAAGTATATGTGTATTTTTGTTCATAGCATTTTTTCCATTTATATATGTATGTGGCTATAGATGGATATATATGAGAGGTTTCCTAGTGTCAAAGTATTGAAGAAATCCATGGCTTCATCATTAGCCGGAAGTAACGAGGGCATGACGAAGTCCTCCAGAGTTATTTTGGAATGGTGTCCCGGATAGGATAATTTGCCTTTTTGTATGAATTTCAGCAAAGGCCTTCCAAATAATGATATTTGGAAGGTTCTTGCTGAACTTTGTACCAAAAAGCGAATTATCCTATCTAGGACTCCGTTCCAAAATAACTTTGGAGAGCTTCGTACCATCATGCACCTATTACTTTCGCCTAATGATGAAGACATGGTTTTGTTGAATCCTTTGACACTAGGCAACCTCCCGACCCCTCGGCGATCCTCTCGAACATGAGAGGAAGAAGAGGATCGCCGAGGGGTCGAGGGTTTCAGGGTCGTCGAGGGTTCCAGGGGTCGAGGATCGCCGAGGGGTCGAGAGAGAGGTTTCCTAGTGTCAAAGTATTGAAGAAATCCATGGCTTCATCATTAGCCAGAAGTAACTAGGGCATGACGAAGTCCTCCAAAGTTATTTTGGAATGGTGTCCCGGATAGGATAATTTGCCTTTTTGTATGAATTTCAGCAAAGGCCTTCCAAATAACGATATTTGGAAGGTTCTTGCTGAACTTTGTACCAAAAAGCGAATTATCCTATCTAGGACTCCGTTCCAAAATAACTTTGGAGAGCTTTGTACCATCATGCACCTGTTACTTTCGCCTAATGATGAAGACATGGTTTTGTTGAATCCTTTGACACTAGGCAACCTCCCGACCCCTCGGCGATCCTCTCGAACATGAGAGGAAGAAGAGGATAAAAAAAGAAGAGGAAGAAGAAAAAAAAGAGGAGAAGAAAGAATAGAGGAGTTCTACTCCTCTATTCTTTCTTCTCCTCTTTTTTTTCTTCTTCTTCCTCTTTTTTTTTATCGGGAACGAGGGTCGTCGAGGGACATAGATGTAGTGTCATCGTTGTCGATATATACCCCCTCCCGATAGCTTCAACACGTGGGGGGGGGTCGATATTACCCCCTCCTTGAAGCGTTCTCGAGGCCACCCCAAACCCTTGAAGCGTTGTCGAGGCCACCCCAAACCCTAGAGAAGCAGCGTCGAGGCCACTAATTAATATATATGATTCCTTACTATGATTAGGTAGCTAGTTCTACGTTTGCCACTAATATATCCATCTGTCATGTTTGAATAATAATTGCCATGTTGTAAATATTTGTAGAAACTATGGACACCGCCCGAGACGAAGCAAAAGAAGCGTTGTTGAGGGACATAATCGCGGAAGGAAGTGATGTCGTCTCGTTGTTTCTCAACGACACCGATGGTCTGGAAGGAGAGGGTGAAGAAGCTGGCTACGGTGACCTAATGCCGGTGCAAGAAGAAGAACATGAGGACGGCTCCGGTGACCCAATGCCGGTGCAAGAAGGAGACCGTGATGACGGCTCCGGTGACCGAACCGAGTCTGGCCAGGTATATATATTAGTTAAGCCTGTGCTGACTAGCTATTTGATGCATTCATTGTTTTGGTATGTACACATATTAATTAAGTCTTTTTTCTTTTTTCTAGCCCTCCGGATCGAGCACAACTTCGGTAAAGAGACAAGGCCCGAAGAAAAAGTTGAGCTCGGATGAAAGGTTTGAGATCATAGCAATCGCGCCCGACGGCCAACCGATTGAACCCATCCGAACAAAGAACGCATTTGTTTCTCAGTGCGGGGTTCTGGTTAGGGACAAGATCCCGATCAGCATCCAGCAATGGTTTAAGCCGGCTACAGAAGACCCTGAGGTGTCTTATGTCAATGATATGTAGAAAAATGATCTTTGGACTGAGCTAAAGTCAAATTTCACCCTACCGCCAGAGGATAATCCAGAGAACCCAGTTAAAGAGCAATTAATCAAGTCTTTTGCTCTTAAGAGGATGGCAGAACTATTCAGGAGGTGGAAGAAAGAGCTGAATAAGTTTGTCGAAAATAATGAGACACCAGAATTCAAGGGCAGATATGAGAAGATCAGAGATCACTGGCCCGCATTTGTGGCCCACAAGACATCGGAAAAGAGTAAGAAGATGTCGGCGACAAACAAGCAAAATGCTGCGAAGAAGAAGCATCACCATCGCACGGGGTCAGGTGGCTACCTCGTAGCCCGGCCTAAGTGGGCCAAGACTAAGAATGATTTGGTTGATAAAGGGATCGAACCAGAGACAATTAACTGGCCAGACCGTTGCCGGACTTGGTTCTTCGGGGCTGGCGGAACCTTGGACCCTGTAACAAGGAAGTGCATTTGGACAAATGATCAAATGGACATACCAGTCAGGAAGCTTCAGCACTATATCGAAGCAGCGCAGCAAGGGACGTTCCTTCCAGACAGAGAGAACGACGAGCTCACAATGGCCCTCGGGAATCCTGAGCACCCTGGACGGACACGAGGCACGCCAGGCTCCATTCCGTGGAAGGTTGGGTTTCCGGACGCAGGCGGTTACAAATCCCATGAGAGGAGGAAAAAAGTGCAGCAGGCCCAAATGCAGGCGCTGCAAGCAAGGGTACAAGCGATAGAGGAACGAGAAGCAAATCGCAGCAAATGTACTGCCGAAGCTTCCCCCGAAGCTACCTCGCCATCTTAGCGGAGAAGCAGCGTGGCTTCCACCGAGCTGCTTCAGCCGGAGCATGCCTTGACGGCTCCTGCCAGCTATCCCGTGGATGCTCACGGAGTCTCAAAATTGCCACCTTATGACGCAATGGATGAATTTGAAGGTCAAGGCGGCTGTTGGCTCTGTTTATCCTACTGAACCCGGCGCAACTTTTCACTGCCGGCCGATTCCAGAAGGATATGCTAGGGTGATGGTGGATGAAATAATGGAGGGATTTGAGGACCTCCAGCTTGACCACCCTACCGGTGAAGGGGAGACTAGGCTGGGGTCTGCTCTGAAGACTCCATGCCTATGGCGGAAGGAGCTCATCAACCTTCCGAACTGGACGCCTCCGCCTCCTTCTCCTCCTCCGGCAAGTCAGGGCACTCCGCCTCCTCCACCGCCTCCTCCTCCGGCGAGTGACGATCAGGGCACTCGACCGGCTCCTTCTCCGCCTGCGCCGACGCGCCCGAGCAGCCAGCCTCCTCCTTCTCCGCCTCGTCAGCAAGGGCGGAAGAGACCTGCCGCCGCTCCGGCTGCTCTGGCGCGTCGTAGTCCTTCTCCTCCGCCTCGTAAGCAAGTAAAGAAGACAACCACTCCGTCTGCTCGGCCGGCGTCTAGCAGTACAGCCAGAGGCGGGAGGACATACAGATTCGGTCCTTCTCTGAAGACTCCAGAGAAGTTACCATACAAGAGGACCCCGGAGGAGAACGCCGAGATCGCACGAACCGAAGTGGATGACTGGTTTCAAGGGTTGAAAGCAAAGAGACATCCACTTCCGGAGGAGAAGGTAGATCCGGTGAAAGCGAAGAGCACTCTGGCTGCCCTGACAAAACCACCCAAATCTCCGCCGAAAGGAAACTATGAGCGCATTATTGGAAAGGAATTTGCCGAAGCGGAGCGGTCGGGAAGTACTGTCAGTGATCAAAGGCTGAAAGAACGATGAGCTGGGAAACAAATTGCCCAGCTCGGCGAACAAGCGAAGCAATCGTGCCCCCCGCTCAAGGTGCCTAGCCACAACGTCGCTAATGATCCGAGGATGGTGCCCGATTATAGCAATCTTGCAGATTACCTTCCCGACGATGTACATTATGAACCCATGGAGGTGCGGATACAAAGATACGAGTATGGGAAGCCTCTCGTCAAAGATGAAAGATCTCTATCAACGATGATGCGAAGATTGCATGATTGGTACTTGAAAATCTGCAGAGACTCTGGGGGGAGGAGTACTTTGTATGTGAAAGTTAAAAAGGAGCATGACCTCGTTGGAATTGAACTGTTGCCTGTTCCATTTGAGGAGTTCTATCAGTTTTTCAATCAATTGGCCATCGATAAAACAACGGTCGCCTGCTATTGTCTGTAAGTAGTACTACTTCTGTCATTAAGTCTCTCTATATAGCTCAGCTCTTTCATTGCATGTATTTATAATCATCCTCACTATATTATGCAGATTGAAGATCGCCGAATTGAAGAAAAGACAAGTCGGTGATATTGGGTTCATTAACACATATCTCATAGATGCAACTCAGGTTAAATTTCCTGCCGCAGCTACCGAGGCCAACTTGCTACGATCGTTGGTAATAAATGAAAACAAAGATATAATACTCTTTCCTTACAACTTCAAGTGAGTGTTACTGTCTTGTGCGTATTCGGTTTCCCTTATATATTAGTCAAGGTTATAGTAATGTAATTGATGAGTTATGCATGCGTGGGCAGTTTCCACTATATTCTCCTAGAGATTAAGCTTGAGCAGGGACTAGTAACCGTCTTAGACTCAAGACGAAAAGATCCCCAGGACTATGCAGACATGACTCAAATACTCGAGAAGTAAGTTAAATCGATCATTATCCACCATATCAGCAACTTTGTTCATTTCCTGATATATCAAGTAATTGTTTTCTTTGTCCGGCAGGGTTTGGAGAAAATTCACCAGAAAAGCTCCGGGACTGCCGAAGGAGCTGCAATTTAGACACCCGAAAGTAAGTACTATAGTAGCATGTTCCGCGCATCTACTAGTCATTCAAGCGCTAGTTTCATCAATACCATTTGGCATTCTTACTTATCAGTTTGATTGACCTCTATTTCTTGTAAAGTGGTTGTGGCAGGAACAAGAGAATGATTTCTGTGGATACTACATTTACGAGTCCATCCGCCACACGACCTGTGAGCGGGGCTACACTGACGAACAATATGAAGTACGTAAATAACAACATTCACAATTTTATTTTATTACAATCATTTGTGTTGAGTTTCATTCATTCATATATATATATATGTATTGACCCCCTTCTTTAAATTAGATGTTTCGGAAGCGGGATGAACTCCTAGCACCAGCTCGCATGCGAGCAATTCAAGAGGAATTGGCGGCATTCTTTCTTGACCACGTGATCCCTGAAGACGGAGAATACTATGTGGACCCTGAGTCCGTATGATTATATTTGTAAGAGATAATTATTGTATATATGTAGCCGGTAGTGTCGGATAGATATACGAGAACTTGTTGTTCGACCAATCTCTCGAAGAAGGAGAGGTGGTCGATATCACTTCTCTCTGTATGCATATATGTTCATGACGATCTTCTGTTTCCTTTGTTTGCTTACTAGCTAGCTAGCGTGTCTAGTCCTCTCTATACGTATGTATAGTACGTAGCGTCGACCAAGCACGGACATAAGAGAGGACACTTCTCTCTATTAATTATAGCTAGCTAACACAATGTATGAAACACCTAAATTAACCCCCCCCCTTTAAAAAAAACAAAAACCCCAACCACAGAAATGCTGACGCGTGGATGCCTATTGGTCCCGGTTGGTGCCACCAACCGGGACCAAAGAGTCTCCTGCCTGGGCTCCGCGCACAGGCCACGTGGAGGCCCATCTGTCCCGATTCTGGATTGAACTGGGACTAAAAGGACAGGGCATTAGTACCGACCCTTTAGTCCCGGTTCCAGAACCAGGACAAAAGGCCCTTACGAACCGGGACAACAGGCCCTTTTTCTACCAGTGCATGCATGCTATATAGATAGCCTATGTTCATTGGTCGCTCAATGTGTTGGAAATTCATGTGTCTGGATTTTGCTTATATGTATGAACTAACTTGAAAATACACTGAAAAATAATAAAAGAGATGGAACTATAGAAAAATATTAATAAGTGGGCTCTCCTTTTGCTGGTATACAATAAAATAGAATTTAAAATCAAGAAAAAATCCATGTTTTAGAACAAGAAGATGTGATACACATAGCTAGGCGAAGACAGACGGTAGATGTAGATGCTAGAAAACCATTTCTCTTCTGCATACATCATATGTGACGTGTCTTATTGTCACGTATATCTTTTCATATAACTCAATTAGGGGTATCCAATAACTATTAATAAAAGTATTAAAAAGTAGTATAACAATTCATCTACGTAGTACTCTGAGGAGTGAGTACATTCAGAGGTAGTATAGAACCATTTTCGAAACACGCGTGCACACATACACACACAACATAAAGACCATACCATACTCAAGAGTACTACGCAGATGAACAGAATACTACGTAGGTGTATATTTAAGCTGCCACAGATTTAGAAAATCATTCCACAAAAAAGATTTAGAAAATCACGTATTCTCTCCGTCTGACGTAGCTGACATGCGATTAGTGTCCTACACACCTGACCCCTGAAACAGAGATGAAATTACTCATGAATCAGCAAGCGTGAATGAGCGCGCGTGCACGTGCGTGCGCTACACTGTAGAGATGCACTTACGCTGGACTTGTTGCAATAGAGGATGGCGTCATGGACGTCCGTGTCGGCCCTGCCGTGGTACGCGACGCTCGGCGGGGCCCCGCGCGCCAACGTGAACCTGCTGTGCCTCCGCGCAATCGCTCTGACCTTCCGGTACAGTGGCATCACGAACCGCAGCACCTTCCAGGGCGACGACCCCGCGCGGCGCCTCCCGGCACACAGCGTTGTCGGCCGCGGCCTTGCGTGCTTGCTGGTCGCGGTGGAGCACGGGCTCCGCGGGACTGGCGTGCTCGGCGACGAGAAGGCCGACGACCACGGCGAGCTCTGGACGTCCGCGGTGTGATGCTGACTCGTCACCGGGCCGTCGCCGTCTTCTTCCGCGCAGGAGCCGCCTCCGGGATCGCAGGGTAGGAGGCGACCGTCGTGAAAGATCCGGCTCGCGCTGGTCTGCAGCATGGGGGACGGCGGGGCATAGTCTACTACCGGTGGTGGTGGGTGCAGGTCGAAATCGAAGTCACTCCTCGCTGTGCTGCATAAGTCGATGGAGAAGAGATCGTCGGGGTACAAGTCGATGAAGGAGGGCGACGTTGAGATTCGGAAGGAATGACCGACGCTGTGGACGAGGCGGCCGCAGGACTCGTCGAAGAAGAAGCTGTCGTACTCGGCGAGGTGCGGCAACGACCTGCTGCTATTAGCCTCCATGCGCTGTGGATTCGTAGGAGCTTGACGAGTGGGCGGGTGTGGTGGTGCAGGATCGGATGCATGATGCATCGAGCGGAGCACGGGCATGACACGCATATATGGGCCGCGCAGCGCGCAGGTCGGCCTCGTGTCGTTTCGTGCAAATGTCCATGTTACCCCTACCTTTTCGGCGCACTCTCTCCATCTCTTTCTGTTTGTTGAGAAATAAAAAAATGTGATCAATTGTATGAGAGGAATGCCTCCCAGGAGATGTCTGTTGAAGAAAAGATGTCTCCCTAATACACCTCTTCAGCATGTATATAAGTAGGTCTCCCATATTGCAATAGATCGAAGAGAATCATTTGTGTCTCTTCTTTGTCTCATTTACTTTGATACACAATACGTTATCAACACTTGCTCTCCGTTGAAAGAAAAAGGCCATGAGAGACGGCCGATCATCGGCAGCGTTTGCCTACAGGATCCAGCGCATCGTCGTCACTATGGATGGATACAAATCGATCCATGGCTTCTCGCCCGTCTTGCTGCTCCACCCCATAACGCGAACGTACTTCCGTCGGCAACGACGAACTTGGCTGGCTCACGACGCGGCCGATGGATTCCACTGGGACGTCCTCGGCAAAGACGGCCATGCTTGCATGCCGATCAGGAGAATGCTAACTTGATTTTCTTTTTGAAATTAGCATCAATGATCTACTAACTGTGTGTCTCTCCAGAACCGACGGAACAATCCGGCCAAGCGGTTATCAATCCACGGTGAGATTTGTATTGTCTTCTTGTGATCAATCCATTGATTTCTCTTGTACGCACGGCACATGCACTCACAGGATCGATTCCAACCAACCGGTTGCTACAAGAAGAGAAGCGAACGCCGAGCGGGCGCTTGTGCCAACTTTCCGGCAGCGGCATCCGGCGTCTTCCACGGCTGCTGACTCCGAGCGACGGCGGACCTAGGCAGCGATCCTGTTGTGCCGACACCCGTGGCGACGACTCCGAACGACCGTGACTCTTTGCAGAGACGTCTCCCGACGTGGCCGGCTGCCTCGACGCCTTGTTCCCAGCGGCATCTGCCGCTAATGGTGGTGGCAGCCAATCGGACTGCACAGCGCTTCCCGGACCTTGGTTCAACGGCGTGGCCAAGAACGGTGGCTCGAGGCGAGGCCTGGCCAGCGGTAACGTTCCACCACGGTGTCGTTGCAGTGTGACCCAGCGGCTGCCTGCGCCGCTGTGCGAGTAGGCTGCCTGGCACAATGGCGGTTGCACAGCGATCAGCAGCGGCTGTTGGATCGGGTCTGGATCCCGATTGAGCGAGAGGGCTCGTAACCACCACCTACGCTGTGTCACTGCTGCCTAGTGTGTCACTCCGCACCAGGCAAATAGGCCAAATGGGTTTCCAAGTGGGTAGAAACCCACGTTCCCATTTCATGCCAAGAAAAAAAAAAGGAAAAGTAATATGTGGTCTGTAGCATGGGTTGCCTGCACAGATTTCACCCTTGAACATGTTCTTTTCTTTTCTGCTTCAGCTTATAGCCGCGCAGTTTATTGTTATTTGCGTTTTATGTCTTTTGGGCTTCAGAGCAAATACACAGGATAGACTATCGGGTCTTACTGAATTGCATAATAGTTGATTATGCATCATTTTAAATCATGTAAAATGACTGTTTGAGGCCCCAGGTCCTCATATATGTTGCACAAGTATGTTTATACTTCTGCATTTACTTGTATTACATTAGTAATGCCGTTGCACAACAATATGTTGATTTCATTATTCGCATAGAATATGGAACTTGCTTGCAAATTTGGGAAACATAAGGTATTGAAGTGTATGAAACTGCCTGACTATGTCAAATTTACATTTTTAAGGAATCGACAAATGGTACTTACTGCTTAATTGCAGATTATCCAATGTTATTGTGAAGTCTATATTATGTCATTCCGGCATAATGACTACCTTCAATTTTACACACAACTTATGGATTGCATTATGGCAACGAATTAATATCGTTCACAACTATGAGGTCTACACCACCATGTGGTGATTACCTTCAATGTGTTTTTTTAATTAACACAAGGTTGTGAGAAGCTCCATAAGAGTGAGGTCTACACTACTTAGTGATTATCTCCATGTGTTTAGAGTAAAAATGAAGGCACAACACTTATGACATAGCCATTATGAGGCCTACACCGTTGGTGCCTACCCTCATGATGGTTTTCCAAATACTTGTCAATTTCATAGCATTTGTCATTGGTTGTGACTATAGTGTCACATACTCCATCAGGAGAGGAATCCAAGGCATCAGTGGCATTTATGCTACACATTGTGCTATGAAGAGAATTATGCAAAGTACTTGCATATTTTGGTGATTACCTTCCATGCATACACAATTTATGAGACACCATCATAGTTGTGAATTAAGTTTCAGGCACAACTGAGAGGTTCACGCCATTTTATGGTGATTACCTTCATGTGTTATAAATAACATAAGGTCGTGGAGGCTATGATCAATGAGAACTGTCCATAAAAGTGAGGCACCACTAGGTGGTCGGCTACCTCTATGCGTTTTAAGGAAATTAAAGGCTTGTCCCATTTGAAGTGCCTTTAATTTGAAGATCTACACCACACTGTGGTGTTCTTCTGGAAGGCTTGCACTTTGGGTTAGTAACAATCACCATGACCATGATTATGCTTAGCCATAGCATTTTCATCCTACATAATTTACTGAAGGTAAATTAATGCACGAGTATTTCATGCACCATACGGTTGACCTTTTTAAAAGGAAATGCGATGAGATGACATTTGGTGGGAGTAAGTATTTAACATGGGTCATGGACATTAAAGATTTTGTTGACCCGGGGCCTTGTTGCCACGGAAACTCCACCTGCAGAAAATGTCATGGCTATTTATAAATAGCTAAGAATATGCATATTTGCATTTATGTGCCATTGCAATGGCTCGGTTCTCAAACTGAGTATGTAATGGATGATGAATATCCATTTTTCCCTTTGAGCCTTCATTGAGGTGAGATATATTGTTATAAGCATCGCATGAATAATTATTCATTCATTGTCAGGACTTTGTGTCCATTGAGCCTTATAATTCTGTTGTCTATAAATCAACACCATGTTGAGATTATGTGATAAGGCGGCTTCAGATGCATATCTGACTATAAGTCCTTACTACACTTTACGTTCTCCAAGGATGGTAAACAGAAATATCATCTTTGTTTCGGGTTGCAATGACTTAAATTCATGCTAGTGCTCTTAGTACTAAGCAATAGTGGTTAGAAACCACAAGGAGTTGAATGTAAAGTAAAGAAAAAATGACAAGCAGAAATGGAGTGTATATCTCAAAAGGTAATGGATCATTTAATCTAAATGATCATAATGACAACTTTCAAGTTTGTCAAAATGGTGGTTGTACGAAATATCGTACCAATGATTACTAGTAGGTCAAGTATTGGATTAATCATACCACCGGCTCTCTCTAGGCAAATGAGTCTAATGGGATAAGTTTGACGTTCTACCTCAAAAGGAAATAGCAAGAAAATATTCTGGCATGGTAGAAGGAGAATGGACTCCTCTATATTGATGATATGCTTGTAGAATGATATTCTGAAGATATTTTGGAGATCTCGTGTAGTCTCCTAGTTATCCCTAAATATCATTGGCCTATAATTGTATCACTACATATAGTATAAATTGCAGCATCTTGTCCCTCGGACATGATAGTTGAGATAATTGAGTGTATGAATCAGTTCATACTCAATCTTGTTGCATACATAATAATTTTTCCTCCTTTATCATCATGATATTGGACGATTAGAGAAATTATTTGACAATTCTGTTGGCCACAACTTGACAAGTTGCAATATTCCCAACAATCATCAGATTGTTTTGTGCACTACATGTGACATTGGGGAATTAATTTTAAGGCACTCTCACCTTAAATTTGAAATGAGTCAGCCAATATTCTTGATTGCATTCAAGAATATGTTTGGACTATTCAACCATTATCTGGGTTATATAGGTACTTCATGGTGTTCATAGATGCATCTAGAAGATGGTCTTAGATGTGTATCATTCAGACAAAACCATGTGTTTACTGAATTAATTGCTCAAATTGACGAATTAAGAGCACATTATCCTAACGTATTGGTTCCTACATATTCTACGAAGATCTTCATATTGGTTCCTACATATTCTACGAAGATCTTTATCGGTCAAACCGCATAATGATATACGTTGTTCCCTTTGTCATCGTTATGTTACTTGCCCGAGATTCGATTGTCGGTATCTCAATACCTAGTTCAATCTCGTTACAAGCAAGTATCTCTACTCGTTCCGTAATGCTACATCCCGTAACTAACTCATTAGCTACATTGCTTGTAAGGCTTATAGTGATGTACATTACCGAGAGGGCCCAGAGATACCTCTCCGACAATCGGAGTGACAAATCCTAATCTTGATCCATGCCAACTCAACAAACACCATCGGAGACACCTGTAGAGCACCTTTATAATCACCCAGTTACGTTGTGATGTTTGGTAGCACACAAAGTGTTCCTCCGGTACTCGGGATTTGCATGATCTCACAATCATAGGAACATGTATAGTTATGGAGAAAGCAATAGCAACAAACTAAACGATCATCGTGCTAAGCTAACGGAGGTTCAAGTCAATCACATCATTCTCTAATGATGTGATCCCGTTAATCAAATGACAACTCATGTCTATGGTTAGGAAACATAACCATCATTGATTCAACGAGCTAGTCAAGTAGAGGCAAACTAGTGACACTCTGTTTTTCTATGTATTCACACATGTACTAAGTTTCCGGTTAATACAATTCTAGCATGAATAATAAACATTTATCATGATATAAGGAAATATAAATAACAACTTTATTATTGCCTCTAGGGCATATTTCCTCCAGTCTCCCACTTGCACTAGAGCCATTAATCTAGATTACATAGTAATGATTCTAACACCCATGGAGTCCTGGTGTTGATCATGTTTTTCTCGTCAGAGAGGCTTAGTCAACGGGTATGCAACATTCAGATCTGTATGTATCTTGCAAATCTCTATGTCTCCCTCCTTGACCTGATCGCGGATGAAATTGAAGCGTTTCTTGATGTGCTTGGTTCTCTTGTGAAATCTGGATTCCTTTGCCAAGGCAATTGCTCCAATATTGTCACAAAAGATTTTCATTGGACCCGATGCACTAGGTATGACACCTAGATCGGATATGAACTTCTTCATCCAGACTCCCTCTTTTGATGCTTCCGAAGCAGCTATGTATTCCGCCTCACACATAGATCCCCCCACGACACTCTGCTTGGAACTACACCAACTGACAGCTCCACCATTTAATAAAAACACGTATCTGGTTTGTGACTTAGAGTCATCCGGATTAGTGTCAAAGCTTGCATCGACATAACCGTTTACGACGAGTTCTTTGTCACCTTCATATACGAGAAACACATCCTTAGTCCTTTTCAGGTATTTCAGGATGTTCTTGACCGTTGTCCAGTGATCCACTCCTGGATTACTTTGGTACCTCCCTGCTAAACTTATAGCAAGGCACACATCAGGTCAGTTACACAGTATTGCATACATGATAAAGCCTATGGCTGAAGCATAGGGAACACCTTTCATTTTCTCTCTATCTTCTGCAGTGGTCGGGAATTGAGTCTGACTCACCTTGTAATACAGGCAAGAACCCTTTCTTTGCCTGATCCATTTTGAACTTCTTCAAAACATTATCAAGGTATATGCTTTGTGAAAGTCCAATTAAGCAGCTTCACCGAGGTCTTTCATTGAAAAAATCTTATTCAAGTATCCTTTTATGCTATTCAGAAATCCAGTATCATTTTTGATCAACAATATGTCATCTACATATAATATCAGAAATGCTACGGAGCTCCCACTCACTTTCTTGTAAATACAGGCTTCTCCAAAAGTCTGTATAAAACCATATGCTTTGATCACACTATCAAAGAGTATATTCCAACTCCGAGAGGCTTGCACCAGTCCATAAATGGATCGCTGGAGCTTGCACACTTTGTTAGCACCTTTTGGATCGACAAAATTCTGGTTGCATCATATACAACTCTTATTTAAGATATCCATTAAGGAATGAAGTTTTGACATCCATTTGCCAAATTTCATAATCATAAAATGCGGCAATTGCTAACATGATTCGGACGGACTTAAGCATCGCTACGGGTGAGAAGGTCTCATCGTAGTCAACTCCTTGAACTTGTCGAAAACCTTTCGCAACAAGTCGAGCTTTGTAGACAGTAACATCACCGTCAGCATCAGTCTTCTTCTTGAAGATCCATTTATTCCCTATGGCCTGCCGATCATCGGGCAAGTCAACCAAAGTCCATACTTTGTTCTCATACATGGATCCCATCTCAGATTTCATGGATTCAAGCCATTTTACGGAATCTGGGCTCATCATCGCTTCCTCATAGTTCGTGGGTTCGTCATGGTCAAGTAACATGACTTCCAGAATAAGATTACCGTACCACTCTGGCGCGGATCTTACTCTGGTTGACCTACGAGGTTCGGTAGTAACTTGATCAGAAGTCTCATGATCATCATCATTAGCTTCCTCACTTACTAGTGTAGGAATCACTGGAACTGATTTCAGTGATGAACTACTTTCCAATAAGGGAGAAGGTACAATTACCTCGTCAAGTTCTACTTTCCTCCCACTCACTTCTTTCGAGAGGAACTCCTTCTCTTGAAAGGATCCATTCTTAGCAACGAATATGTTGCGTTCGGATATGTGATAGAAGGTGTACCCAACAGTCTCCTTTGGGTATCCTATGAAGACACATTTCTAATTGGGTTTGAGCTTATCAGGTTGAAGCTTTTTCACATAAGCATCACAGTCCCAAACTTTAAGAAACGACAACTTGGATTTCTTGCTAAACCACAGTTCATAAGGCGTCGTCTCGACGGATTTAGATGGTGCCCTATTTAACGTGAATGCAGCTGTCTCTAAAATGTAACCCCAAAACGATAGCGGTAAATCAGCGAGAGACATCATAGATCGCACCATATCTAGTAAAGTATGATTACGACGTTCGGACACACCATTACGCTGTGGTGTTCCAGGTGGCGTGAGTTGCGAAACTATTCCACATTGTTTCAAATGAAGTCCAAACTCATAACTCAAATATTCACCTCCATGATCAGAACGTAGAAACTTGATTTTCTTGTTACGATGATTTTCCACTTCACTCTGAAATTCTTTGAACTTTTCAAATGTTTTAGACTTATGTTCATTAAGTAGATATACCCATATCTGCTCAAATCATCTGTGAAGGTGAGAAAATAACGATATCCGCTGCGAGCTTCAATGTTCATTGGACCACATGCATCAGTATGTACGATTTCCAATAACTCTGTTGCTCGCTCCATTGTTCCGAAGAACGGAGTTTTAGTCATCTTGCCCATGAGGCATGGTTCGCATGTACCAAGTGATTCATAATCAAGTGATTCCAGAAGTCCATCAGAATGGAGTTTCTTCATGTGCTTTACACCAATATGACCTAAACTGCAGTGCCACAAATAAGTTACACTATCATTATCAACTCTGCATCTTTTGGCCTCAATACTATGAACATGTGTATCACTACTACCAATATTTAGTAAAAATAGACCACTCATCAAGGGTGCATGACCATAAAAGATATTACTCATATAAATAGAACAACCATTATTTTCTGATTTAAATGAATAACCGTCTCGAATCAAACAAGATGCAGATATAATGTTCTTGCTCAACGCTGGCACCAAATAACATTTATTTAGGTCTAAAACTAATCCCGAAGGTAGATGTAGAGGTAGCGTGCCGACGGCGATCACATCGACTTTGGAACCATTTCCCACGCGCGTCATCACCTCGTCCTTAGCCAATCTTCGCTTAATCCGTAGCCCCTGTTTCGAGTTGCAAATGTTAGCAACTGAACCAGTATCAAATACCCATGCACTACTGCGAGCATTAGTAAGGTGCACATCAATAACATGTATATCAAATATAGCTTTCACTTTGCCATCCTTCTTCTCCGCCAAATACTTGGGCAGTTCCGCTTCCAGTGACCAGTTCCTTTGCAGTAGAAGCACTCGGTCTCAGGCTTAGGTCCAGACTTGGGTTTCTTCACTTGAGAAGCAACTGGCTTGCTGTTCTTCTTGAAGTTCCCCTTCTTCCCTTTACACTTTTTTTGAAACTGGTGGTCTTGTTGACTATCAACACTTGATGCTCCTTCTTGATTTCTACCTCCGCAGCCTTTAGCATTGCGAAGAGCTCAGGAATCGTCTTATCCATCCCTTGCATATTATAGTTCATCATGAAGCTCTTGTAGCTTGGTGGTAGTGATTGAAGAACTCTGTCAATGACACTATCATCAGGAAGTTTAACTCCCAGTTGAGTCAAGTGGTTGTGGTACCTAGACATTTTGAGTATATGTTCACTGACAGAACAATTCTCCTCCATCTTGTAGCTGTAGAACTTATTGGAGACTTCATATCTCTCAATCCGGGCATTTGCTTGAAATATTAACTTCAACTCCTAACATCTCATATGTTCCATGACGTTCAAAACGTCATTGAAGTCCCGGTTCTAAGACGTAAAGCATGGCACACTGAACTATCGAGTAGTCATCAGCTTTGCTCTGCCAGGTGTTCATAACATCTGGCGTTGCTCTTGCAGCGGGTTTGTCATCTGGCGGTGCTTCCAGGACGTAATTCTTCCATGCAGCAATGAGGATAATCCTCAAGTTACGGACCCAGTCCGTGTAGTTGCTATCATCATCTTTCAACTTATCTTTCTCTAGGAACGCATTAAAATTCAACGGAACAACAGCACGGGCCATCTATCTACAACAACATAGACATGCAAAATACTATCAGGTACTAAGTTCATGATAAATTAAAGTTCAATTAATCAAATTACTTAAGAACTCCCACTTAGATAGACATCTCTCTAATCATCTAAGTGATCATGTGATCCATATCAACTAAACCATGTCCGATCATCACGTGAGATGGAGTAGTTTTCAATGGTGAACATCACTATGTTGATCATATCTACTATATGATTCACGCTCGACCTTTCGGTCTCCAGTGTTCCGAGGCCATATCTGCATATGCTAGGCTCGTCAAGTTTAACCCGAGTATTCTGCGTGTGCAAAACTGGCTTGCACCCATTGTATGTGAACATAGAGCTTATCACACCCGATCATCACGTGGTGTCTCGGCACAACGAACTGTAGCAACGGTGCATACTCAGGGAGAACACTTATACCTTGAAATTTAGTGAGAGATCATCTTATAATGCTACCGCTGAACTAAGCAAAATAAGATGCATAAAGGATAAACATCACATGAAATCAATATAAGTGATATGATATGGCCATCATCATCTTGTGCCTTTGATCTCCATCTCGAAAGCACTATCATGATCACCATCGTCACCGGCTTGACACCTTGATCTCCATCG
The DNA here is from genome assembly GCF_003073215.2 of Triticum urartu. NCBI lineage: Eukaryota > Viridiplantae > Streptophyta > Magnoliopsida > Poales > Poaceae > Triticum > Triticum urartu. The sequence goes on from NC_053026.1 coordinate 632,733,950, forward strand.
AAGCATCATTGTCGTCTCGCCAACTATTGCTTCTACGACTATCGCTACCGCTTAGTGATAAAGTAAAGCAATTACATGACGATTGCATTTCATACAATAAAGCGACAACCATATGGCTCTTGCCAGTTGCCGATAACTGTGTTACAAAACATGATCATCTCATACAATAAAATTTAGCATCATGTCTTGACCATATCACATCACAACATGCCCTGCAAAAACAAGTTAGACGTCCTCTACTTTGTTGTTGCAAGTTTTAGGTGGCTGCTACGGGCTTGAGCAAGAACCGTTCTTACCTACGCATCAAAAATCACAACGCGGTATAGTGATTGCTTTTTGATCTTCAGAAAGAACCATGTTCATTGAATCTGATTCAACTAAAGCTGGAGAAGCAGACACCCAGTAGCCACCTGTGTGCGAAGCACATCGGTAGAACCAATCTCGCGTAAGCGTACGCGTAATGTCGGTCTGGGCCGCTTCATCCAGCAATGCCGCTGAATCAAGAATCAACTAGTGACGACAAGCAATATGTATATACCCACTTCGACAACTCTTTTGTGTTCTACTCGTGCATATAACATCTACGCATAAACCTGGCTCGGACGCCACTGTTGGGGAACGCAGTAATTTCAAAAAAAATTCCTACGCACACGCAAGATCATGGTGATGTTGGAAATATGCCCTAGAGGCAATAATAAAAGCTTTATTATTATATTTCCTTGTTCATGATAATTGTCTTTATTCATGCTATAATTGTATTATCCGGAAATCGTAATACATGTGTGAATAATAGACACCAACATGTCCCTAGTAAGCCTCTAGTTAACTAGCTCGTTGATCAACAAATAGTCATGGTTTCCTGACTATGGACATTGGATGTCATTGATAACGAGATCACATCATTAGGAGAACGATGTGATGGACAAGACCCAATCCTAAACATAGCACAAGATCGTATAGTTCGTTTGCTAGAGTTTTTCCAATGTCAAGTATCCTTTCCTTAGACCATGAGATCGTGTAACTCCCGGATACCGTAGGAGTGCTTTGGGTATACCAAATGTCACAACGTAACTGGGTGACTATAAAGGTATACTACGGGTATCTCCGAAAGTGTCTGTTGGGTTGACATGGATCAAGACTCGGATTTGTCACTCCGTATGACGGAGAGGTATCACTGGGCCCACTCGGTAATGCATCATCATAATGAGCTCAAAGTGATCAAGTGTCTGGTCACGGGATCATGCATTACGGTACGAGTAAAGTGACTTGCCGGTAACGAGATTGAACGAGGTATTGGGATACCGACGATCGAATCTCGGGCAAGTAACATACCGATTGACAAAGGGAATTGTATACAGGGTTGCTTGAATCCTCGACATCGTGGTTCATCCGATGAGATCATCGAGGAGTATGTGGGAGCCAACATGGGTATCCAGATCCCGCTGTTGGTTATTGACCGGAGAGCGATCTCGGTCATGTCTACATATCTCCCGAACCCGTAGGGTCTACACACTTAAGGTTGCTAGGGTTGTAGGGATATGTATATGCAGTAACCCGAATGTTGTTTGGAGTCCCGGATGAGATCCCGGACGTCACGAGGAGTTCCGGAATGGTCCGGAGGTAAAGATTTATATATGGTAAGTCCTGTTTCGGGCATCGGGACAAGTTTCGGGGTCATCGGTATTGTACCGGGACCACCGGAAGGGTCCCGGGGGTCCACCGGGTGGGGCCACCTGTCCCGGGGGGCCACATGGTCTGTAGGGGGTGTGCCTTGGCCTACATGGGCCAAGGGCACCAGCCCCAAGAGGCCCATGTGCCTAGGGTTTCAAGAGGGAAGAGTCCCAATGGGGGAAGGCACCCCTAGGTGCCTTGGGGGGGAGGGAAACCTCCCTTGGCCGCCGCCCCCCCCCCCTAGGAGATTGGATCTCCTAGGGCCGGCGCCCCCCCTTAGGCCCTCCTATATATAGTGGGGGAAGGAGGGCTTTTCTACCCATGCCTTTGGTTGCCTCCTTCTCCCTCTCCAACACCTCCTCCTCCTCCATAGCGCTTGGCGAAGCCCTGACGGAGTACTGCAGCTCCATCACCACCACGCCGTCGTGCTGCTGCTGGAGCCATCTTCCTCAACCTCTCCTTCCCTCTTGCTAGATCAAGAGGAAGGAGACGTTACGCTGACCATACGTGTGTTGAACGCGGAGGTGCCGTCCGTTCGGTGCTAGGATCTCCGGTGTTTTGGATCACGTCGTGTTCGACTACCTCATCCCCATTCTTTGAACGCTTCCGCTCGCGATCTACAAAGGTATGTAGATGCATCCGATCACTCGTTGCTAGATGAACTCATAGATGGATCTTGGTGAAACCGTAGGAAAATTTTTGTTTTCTGCAACGTTCCCCAACAGTGGCATCATGAGCTAGGTCTATGCGTAGTTCTTCTTGCGCGAGTAGAACACAATTTTGTTGTGGGCGTAGATGTTGTCAACTTTCTTGCCGCTACTAGTCTTATCTTTCTTCAACGGTATTGTGGGATGAAGCGACCCGGACCAACCTTACACGTACGCTTACGTGAGACCGGTTCCACCGACTAACATGCACAAGTTGCATAAGGTGGCTGGCGGGTGTCTGTCTCTCCTACTTTAGTTGGAGCGGATTCGATGAAAAGGGTCCTTATGAAGGGTAAATAGAAGTTGACAAATCACGTTGTGGCTTTCACGTAGGTAAGAAAACGTTCTTGCTAGAACCCTACTTCAGCCACGTAAAACTTGCAACAACAATTAGAGGACGTCTAACTTGTTTTTGCAGCAAGTGCTTTGTGATATGATATGGCCAAAGTTGTGATGAATGATGAATGATATATATGTGATGTATGAGATGTTCATGCTATTGTAATAGGAATCACGACTTGCATGTCGATGAGTATGACAACCGGCAGGAGCCATAGGAGTTGTCTTTATTTTTGTATGACCTGCGTGTCATTGAGAAACGCCATGTAAATTACTTTACTTTATTGCTAAACGCGTTAGCCATAGTAGTAGAAGTAATAGTTGGCGAGCAACTTCATGGAGACACAATGATGGAGATCATGATGATGGAGATCATGGTGTCATGCCGGTGACAAGATGATCATGGAGCCCCAAGATGGAGATCAAAGGAGCTATGTGATATTGGCCATATCATGTCACTATTATTATTTGATTGCATGTGATGTTTATCATGTTTTGCATCTTGTTTACTTAGAACGACGGTAGTAAATAAGATGATCCCTCATAATAATTTCAAGAAGTGTTCCCCCTAACTGTGCACGGTTGCGACAGTTCGTTCATCTCTAAGCATCACATGATGATCGGGTGTGATAGATTCCAACGTTCACATACAACGGGTGTAAGACAGATTTACACATGCAAACACTTAGGTTGACTTGACGAGCCTAGCATGTACAGACATGGCCTCAGAACACAGAAGACTGAAAGGTCGAGCATGAGTCGTATAGAAGATACGATCAACATGAAGATGTTCACCGACGTTGACTAGTCTGTCTCACGTGATGATCGGACACGGCCTAGTTGACTCGGATCATGTTATACTTAGATGACTAGAAGAGGGATGTCTATCTAAGTGGGAGTTCATTGAATTTTTTTGATTAGATGAACTTAATTATCATGAACTTAGTCTAAATTTTACAATATGTCTTGTAGATCAAATGGCCAACGTAGTCCTCAACTTCAACGCGTTCCTAGAGAAAACCAAGCTGAAAGACGATGGCAGCAACTATACGGACTGGGTCCACAACCTGAGGATCATCCTCATAGCTGCCAAGAAAGATTATGTCCTACAAGCACCGCTAGGTGATCCACCCGTCCCACAGAACCAAGACGTTATGAACGCTTGGCAGACACGTGTTGATGACTACTCCCTCGTTCAGTGCGGCATGCTTTACAGTTTAGAGCCGGGGCTCCAAAAGCGTTTTGAGAGACATGGAGCATATGAGATGTTCGAAGAGCTGAAAATGGTTTTTCAAGATCATGCCCGGGTCGAGAGATATGAAGTCTCCGACAAATTCTTTAGCTGTAAGATGGAGGAAAATAGTTCTGTTAGTGAGCACATACTCACTATGTCTGGGTTACATAACCGCTTGACTCAGCTGGGAGTTAATCTCCCGGATGATGCGGTCATTGACAGAATCCTCCAGTCGCTTCCACCAAGCTACAAGAGCTTTGTGATGAACTTCAATATGCAGGGGATGGAAAAGACCATTCCTGAGGTATTTGCAATGCTGAAATCAGCAGAGGTAGAAGTCAAAAAGGAACATCAAGTGTTGATGGTGAATAAAACCACTAAGTTCAAGAAGGCCAAGGGTAAGAAAGCCTTCAAGAAGGACGGCAAGGGAGTTGCCGCGCCCGGCAAGCAAGCTGCCGGGAAGAAGCCAAAGAATGGACCCAAGCCCGAGACTGAGTGCTTTTATTGTAAGGGAAGTGGTCACTGGAAGCGGAACTGCCCCAAATACTTAGCAGACAAGAAGGCCGGCAAAACAAAAGGTATATGTGATATACATTTAATTGATGTGTACCTTACCAGTACTCGTAGTAGCTCCTGGGTATTTGATACCGGTGCAGTTGCTCACATTTGTAACTCAAAGCAGGAGCTGCGGAATAAGCGGAAACTGGCGAAGGACGAGGTGACGATGCGCGTCGGGAATGGTTCCAAGGTCAATGTGATCGCCGTCGGCACGCTACCTCTACATTTACCTACGGGATTAGTTTTAAACCTCAATAATTGTTATTTAGTGCCAGCTTTGAGCATGAACATTGTACCGGGATCTCGTTTAATTCGAGATGGCTACTCATTTAAATCCAAGAATAATGGTTGTTCTATTTATATGAGAGATATTTTTTATGGTCATGCTCCGATGGTGAATGGTTTATTCTTTCTCGAGCGTAATACTACACATGTTCATAGTGTGAAAACCAAAAGATGTAAGGTTGATAATGATAGTCCCACATACTTGTGGCACTGCCGCCTTGGTCACATAGGTGTCAAACGCATGAAGAAGCTCCATGCTGATGGACTTTTAGAGTCTCTTGATTACGAATCATTTGACACGTGCGAACCATGCCTCATGGGTAAAATGACCAAGACTCCGTTCTCAGGAACAATGGAGCGAGCAACCAACTTATTGGAAATCATACATACTTATGTGTGCGGTCCAATGAGTGTTCAGGCTCGCGGTGGCTATCGTTATGTTCTCACCCTCACTGATGACTTGAGTAGATATGGGTATGTCTCCTTAATGAAACACAAGTCTGAAACCTTTGAAAAGTTCAAGGAGTTTCAGAGTGAAGTTGAGAATCAACGTGACAGGAAAATCAAGTTTTTGCGATCAGATCGTGGAGGAGAATACTTGAGTCACGAGTTTGGCACACAATTAAGAAAATGTGGAATAGTTTCACAACTCACGCCGCCTGGAACACCTCAGCGTAATGGTGTGTCCGAATGTCGTAATCGCACTCTATTAGATATGGTGCGATCTATGATGTCTCTTGCCGATTTACCGCTATCTTTTTGGGGCTATGCTTTAGAGACTGCCGCATTCACTTTAAATAGGGCTCCGTCGAAATCCGTTGAGACGACACCGTATGAATTATGGTTTGGGAAGAAACCTAAGCTGTCATTTCTAAAAGTTTGGGGATGCGATGCTTATGTCAAGAAACTTCAACCTGAAAAGCTCGAACCCAAGTCGGAAAAATGCGTCTTCATAGGATACCCTAAAGAAACTATTGGGTATACCTTCTACCTCAGATCCGAAGGCAAGATCTTTGTTGCCAAGAATGGATCCTTTCTAGAAAAGGAGTTTCTCTCGAAAGAAGTAAGTGGGAGGAAAGTAGAACTTGATGAAGTATTACCTCTTGAACCGGAAAATGGCGCAACTCAAGAAAATGTTCCTGAGGTGCCTGCACCAACTAGAGAGGAAGTTAATGATAATGATCAAGATACTTCTGATCAAGCTCCTACTGAAATTCGAAGGTCCACAAGGACACGTTCCGCACCAGAGTGGTACGGCAACCCTGTCTTGGAAATCATGTTGTTAGACAACGGTGAACCTTCGAACTATGAAGAAGCGATGGCGGGCCCGGATTCTGACAAATGGCTAGAAGCCATGAAATCCGAGATAGGATCCATGTATGAAAACGAAGTGTGGACTTTGACTGACTTGCCCGTTGAACGGCGAGCCATAGAAAATAAATGGATCTTTAAGAAGAAGACAGACGCGGATGGTAATGTGACCATCTATAAAGCTCGGCTTGTCGCTAAGGGTTATCGACAAGTTCAAGGGGTTGACTACGATGAGACTTTCTCACCGGTAGCGAAGCTAAAGTCCGTCCGAATCATGTTAGCAATTGCCGCGTTCTACGATTATGAGATATGGCAAATGGACGTCAAAACGGCATTCCTTAATGGTTTCCTTAAGGAAGAATTGTATATGATGCAGCCGGAAGGTTTTGTCGATCCTAAGAATGCTGACAAGGTGTGCAAGCTCCAACGCTCGATTTATGGGCTGGTGCAAGCATCTCGGAGTTGGAACATTCGCTTTGATGAGATGATCAAAGCGTTTGGGTTTATGCAGACTTATGGAGAAGCCTGCGTTTACAAGAAAGTGAGTGGGAGCTCTGTAGCATTTCTCATATTATATGTAGATGACATACTTTTGATGGGAAATGATATAGAACTCTTGGACAGCATCAAGGCCTACTTGAATAAGAGTTTTTCAATGAAGGACCTTGGAGAAGCTGCTTATATATTAGGCATCAAGATCTATAGAGATAGATCAAGACGCCTCATAGGTCTTTCACAAAGCACATACCTTGATAAGATATTGAAGAAGTTCAATATGGATCAGTCTAAGAAGGGGTTCTTGCCTGTGTTGCAAGGTGTGAAATTGAGCTCAGCTCAATGTCCGACCACGGCAGAAGATATAGAAGAGATGAGTGTCATCCCCTATGCCTCAGCCATAGGTTCTATTATGTATGCCATGCTATGTACCAGACCTGATGTAAACCTTGCCGTAAGTTTGGTAGGAAGGTACCAAAGTAATCCCGGCAAGGAACACTGGACAGCGGTCAAGAATATCCTGAAGTACCTGAAAAGGACTAAGGAAATGTTTCTCGTTTATGGAGGTGACGAAGAGCTCGTCGTAAAGGGTTACGTCGACGCTAGTTTCGACACAGATCTGGATGACTCTAAGTCACAGATCGGATACGTGTATATTTTGAATGGTGGGGCAGTAAGCTGGTGCAGTTGCAAGTAGAGCGTCGTGGCGGGATCTACATGTGAAGCGGAGTACATGGCAGCCTCGGAGGCAACACATGAAGCAATTTGGGTGAAGGAGTTCATCACCGACCTAGGAGTCATACCCAATGCGTCGGGGCCGATCAAGCTCTTCTGTGACAACACTGGAGCTATTGCACTTGCCAAGGAGCCCAGGTTTCACAAGAAGACAAGGCACATCAAGCGTCGCTTCAACTCCATTCGTGAAAATGTTCAAGATGGAGACATAGAGATTTGTAAAGTACACACGGACCTGAATGTAGCAGATCCGTTGACTAAACCTCTCCCTAGAGCAAAACATGATCAACACCAGAATACCATGGGTGTTCGATTTATCACAATGTAACTAGATTATTGACTCTAGTGCAAGTGGGAGACTGTTGGAAATATGCCCTAGAGGCAATAATAAAAGCTTTATTATTATATTTCCTTGTTCATGATAATTGTCTTTATTCATGCTATAATTGTATTATCCGGAAATCGTAATACATGTGTGAATAATAGACACCAACATGTCCCTAGTAAGCCTCTAGTTAACTAGCTCGTTGATCAACAGATAGTCATGGTTTCCTGACTATGGACATTGGATGTCATTGATAACGAGATCACATCATTAGGAGAATGATGTGATGGACAAGACCCAATCCTAAACATAGCACAAGATCGTATAGTTCGTTTGCTAGAGTTTTTCCAATGTCAAGTATCCTTTCCTTAGACCATGAGATCGTGTAACTCCCGGATACCGTAGGAGTGCTTTGGGTATACCAAACGTCACAACGTAACTGGGTGACTATAAAGGTATACTACGGGTATCTCCGAAAGTGTCTGTTGGGTTGACATGGATCAAGACTGGGATTTGTCACTCCGTATGACGAAGAGGTATCACTGGGCCCACTCGGTAATGCATCATCATAATGAGCTCAAAGTGATCAAGTGTCTGGTCACGGGATCATGCATTACGGTATGAGTAAAGTGACTTGCCGGTAACGAGATTGAACGAGGTATTGGGATACCGACGATCGAATCTCGGGCAAGTAACATACCGATTGACAAAGGGAATTGTATACAGTGTTGCTTGAATCCTCGACATCGTGGTTCATCCGATGAGATCATCGAGGAGTATGTGGGAGCCAACATGGGTATCCAGATCCCGCTGTTGGTTATTGACCGGAGAGCGATCTCGGTCATGTCTACATATCTCCCGAACCTATAGGGTCTACACACTTAAGGTTCGGTGGCGCTAGGGTTGTAGGGATATGTATATGCAGTAACCCGAATGTTTTTCGGAGTCCCGGATGAGATCCCGGACGTCACGAGGAGTTCCGGAATGGTCCGGAGGTAAAGATTTATATATGGGAAGTCCTGTTTCGGGCATCGGGACAAGTTTCAGGGTCATCGGTATTGTACCGGGACCACCGGAAGGGTCCCGGGGGTCCACCGGGTGGGGCCACCTGTCCCGGGGGGCCACATGGGCTGTAGGGGTGCGCCTTGGCCTACATTGGCCAAGGGCACCAGCCCCAAGAGGCCCATGCGCCTAGGGTTTCAAGAGGGAAGAGTCCCAATGGGGGAAGGCACCCCTAGGTGCCTTGGGGGGGAGGGAAACCTCCCTTGGCCGCCCCCCCCCTAGGAGATTGGATCTCCTAGGGCCGTCGCCCCCCCTTAGGCCCTCCTATATATAGTGGGGGAAGGAGGGCTTTTCTACCCATGCCTTTGGTTGCCTCCTTCTCCCTCTCCAACACCTCCTCCTCCTCCATAGCGCTTGGCGAAGCCCTGACGGAGTACTGCAGCTCCATCACCACCACGCCGTCGTGCTGCTGCTGGAGCCATCTTCCTCAACCTCTCCTTCCCTCTTGCTGGATCAAGAGGAAGGAGACGTTACGCTGACCGTACGTGTGTTGAACGCGGAGGTGCCGTCCGTTCGGTGCTAGGATCTCCGGTGTTTTGGATCACGTCGTGTTCGACTACCTCATCCCCGTTCTTTGAACGCTTCCGCTCGCGATCTACAAAGGTATGTAGATGCATCCGATCACTCGTTGCTAGATGAACTCATAGATGGATCTTGGTGAAACCGTAGGAAAATTTTTGTTTTCTGCAACGTTCCCCAACAGGTGATGCATAGCAACGAGAGGGGAGAGTATCGTCTACGTACCCTCGTAGACCGTAAGTGGAAGCGTTATGACAACGCGGTTGATGTAGTCGTGCATCTTCACGATCGATCGATCTAGCACCGAAGGTACGGCACCTCCGCGATCTGCACACGTTCGGCTCGGTGACATCCCGCAAACTCACGATCCAGTAGAGCTTCAAGGGAGATTTTCGTCAGCACTACGACGTGATGACGGTGATGATGATGCTACCGGAACAGGGCTTCGCCTAAGCACCGCTACGATATGGCCGAGGTGGATTATGGTGGAGGGGGGCACCGCACATGGCTAAAAGATCAATGATCAACTTGTGTGTCTATGGGGTGCCCCCCTCCCCCGTATATAGAGGAGTGGAGGAGGGGAGGGGCCGGCCCTCTCCACTACTAGGAAAATGCCTGTTAGTGGCGCACCTGTTTTTGGCCATTAATGACGCACTACAGGTGCGCCACTATCATCACGCCATTAGTAACTAATACTAATGGCGCACCCCTGGTGCGTCATTAGTATACCAGACAGTAGTGGCGCACCAGGCAGTGCACCATTAGTAAGTCACACGGTGCGCCATTAGTATGCCTCCCAGGGGGGCATATTTACCTTGTGCTCTGGGTTACTAATGACGCACTAACAGATAATGCGCCACTAGTATTTTTTATAGCAGTGCGCCACTAATGTGTTGTATGGTGCGCCACTAGTATGAATATTAGGAATTATTTTTTTTCTTTTCTGATATTTGCACAGGTTACAAAATATATTACTGGATAGAATATAGACAGCACCACACAGCAACAACAGATTTATCGAATACAATAGAAGATTAGTCTCCGAATACAATTCATCATATTAGTCTTCGAATTCAAAAGACCGAACAAAGTTAGAACATTACAAGTCTCGAGACTGTGAGTAGCGAGTTTGTCTTCACATTACAAGTCGATATCGATCATCTAAACTACCATCACATAGAAGAGAGTTGCGATCATCACGATGAGCATCATCGCGATGAAACTGGTCTTCATCCGGTTCCTCCTCCGCTCCCTCCTCTCTCCCACTAGATAGCTCGCGTATCTAGCTTCCGCCTCCGCCCTAGTGGTGTACCCTTTGTAACTGTTACCGCCGAAACGGTGAACCTGTCTCCGACACTCCTCCCAGTCGCTGTAGACTCCGGGAACATTACCCTTGTACACGACATACGACGGCATCTCTATGCACTAGCCAAACAAAACGTTAGTAGCAATTCACAGACAATACATAAGCAATATATAAGTATGCAACAAAAGGATCGGAAGAGAAAAGCAAGACATTAATAGCACGATTCATGGTCCTACTAATGAATAGCATCGATTACATATAAGTTGAACAACCGTCCAAACCAAAGAGACATACAAGTTCAATAAAGTTTAATTACAACATGAGTTAATCGATATTTCAGAACTACACATAGCATCACTAATTTCGACTCGACTCAGGGACCGGAGCGTGGATGAAGCTGCCGTCTATCGTGATGGTCATGAAATCGCGGGCGTTGTCAGCCTGCATTTGTAGCGTTGTGTCTATCTCACTGTTGGACGGTTGATATCTGAGGTAGAACTGCCCCGAGGTATGAAGGACATCTTGATGGATGATTTCCGCAAACTCCGACTGGAAGCGAAAGAATTCTTGTCTGATGTCCGCGTCCTGGATTGCCGACAAGCTTGCGGCCCAATATTTGAGATTATTTGATAGCAGAAGGTGATTATGGTCTCGTACGATCGCTCGCATGTGATGGAGGGCGTAGTAGGCATCCTTCTAACTGCCATGCGGCTGCTTGACGCAGAGGAACATCGTTTTGTGGGCGAACACGTGCTTGCCATACCTATGAATTGGCCTGCTGAAGGTGCCTCCAGATCTGGCGTAGCCGGGGAGAACATCATCAAGAACTTTATTGATATTTGTGTAGTCTTTCTTCGACTGGAGTCGAAATATGTGGCCATGGAATATTTCGGGCTTAAGAGGATGAGTGTGCAATGTGTGTCACTGCACAAAACACGAAATGTTAGAAAAAAAAGAACGATCGAAATCTAAGAAATCATATGTTACGGGGCGGTGAGGGGATGACTTACTCGGGAAAGTAAGGCACGAGGACGTTATCCTTATCTGGGTTTGCTAGAATGACGCCTTCGAGGTATGAACTCACGACTTGCCGGTCCCCAGCGCTTCCCAAGATCTTGGCACGCATGTAGAAGGGGTCGACTATCACGATGCCCGGGGTCTTGTCTCTAATGATCCGCATCTCCATACTCAGCGAAAATAGCCAAACGAAGGTGTAGTGCAGCGGATGAAGGTTAAACATAGAGAAGATGTCATCAAACCGCAGGACGATCATACCCCCGATGGCACTATCCACAAAGCCCTTGCCCTCTGGCACCTTGGCCACGAAAACCGGGTATGCCACATCATTCTCTCGGAGACGCCGCTTCTCCAAAGAAAGAACAATGTCATGCAGACTCTGCATAGCACCGGTTGCAGCATTGATCAGATTAGTCGGTAGCATCGGCCTACCCGCCACATGCACCCTCCTCGAGATATCCTTAGGTGAAGGTGGCCCGTCCTGAGCACGGATCATACTCGGTGTCGGCTGGCTCGCACCCTTGTTACTCTTTCTTTTCCGTCCCTTCTTCTTCTGCTGTAATGGGATCGAGTTCTGCTCACAGACAGCCTTCTTGAGTGTGTTGGGGCTGATAATATTTCGCACCTCGGCTATCTGAGGCTCGGTGAAAGCGGCAACTAGAGGCGTCTCCTGAGAACTGAACGCCAGACGACGCTTGTTGCAACTGGGTTTCTCCAGGGTACCAGCTAGATCGTCTTTTGCAGGGTTAGGTTCTTGAGAAGGAGGCCCCAAGAATTCATCACCGTACCCATGTTCGTTGAAGTACTTATCGACGTTGGTAAATGTACCGTCGTTGTCATCGTCGGCGTCGCTCGGATCCTGTGCCATATGCATGTCCAGATCCTGTGCCATATCCATGTACGGCATGTCCGGTAGCGTTGTGAGCGTCTTGCCATGGCTTGGCGCCGGCACGACTGGCGGTGTTGTCTGTCGGGTGGTGTCCCCTGCCCCCAAACGAATCTGGCTCTTCGACCAAAGCATGGGCCAGTTTACGCAGGCGCTGAGGGTCATCACATCATCTTCGTCGGCCCCATGGCGTCGATACGGAGGTAACATGACGTCGAAGCCCGGCAGCACCCTAACCAGTTGAACCCTATAAACGGTAGGTGGCATCTGATTACCGTGGAACACGCGGCTGCCCGGTTGAACGATTCTGCCCTTGGAGACATTGACCAACTCGTCGTTCACGAAGTGCAGGAGAGTGCACGGAACGTCGGCGGCGCCCTGCGAAAAAATGTAAGGCAAGGAGATGAAGTCATCGGCCGAGAGGCTTAATTAGTTACCGTGATGGCGTCGAGCTCGGCTAATGTCGAGGCACCGCCAACGGCAGGCGTGCAAGTGACGGAGGGGCCGCTTGCTGCCGAGGTGCCGGCCGATGTATTCTTCCCACACCCTGGTGTATTAAGCTGCAATACCGGCGCCGCCGCGGGAGACACCAATGCCGCCTCCGTCGGAGACACCAATGGCGCCGCTGGCGCGTTGCGCGAGTTGCTGCCCGTGAAGCTGGGATTGGGGGCGGCCCCTGTTGGCTGCCCGCAATCCATGCCTGCAGACCAGAAACCAAGGTAGGCATAATAGCGGTGATCGTCGCTCCCAGTTGGTCTCGCACTTGCTCTTCGACGATCTCCGGAATCCGTGCCATTTGTGCCTTGAGTTGTTGAACCTCGCACTCCTGGCTTTCCGAGCTGGTCTTTCTCTCCTTTCGCCCAGCGGTATAGTACTCCGACCATTTCTTGAACAAGCCTTTGCCGGCCACACGACCAGCTGATGTCGGCTTACTGACCTTATCCTTGTTTTTCATTACGTTCAACGCCCTATTTAAAGGGGTGTCGAAAGGGGAGCTCTGAGACAACCCCGCGCTACTGCTTTCAGTGTCCTGCGGAAGGAACGTGAACCATTTAGAAATTTTGCTTCATTAATTAGAATGCAACCATATGGAGCTAATTACGCGGGGTGTATTCCTTACCAGAACACGGTCAAGCGCCTTGGTCTTCGGATCCGTGGTAAGCTCCTTGGTTACTGGGTCAATCTTGTACCGGGCCCTAACATAGTTCCTGGTCTGCTTGTCATGGTATTTCTCGAAGAGGGGCGGTAGGCCTTGCTCGGCACGCTCCGCGTCCTCCTTGTCCCATATAGGTTCCGCCACTCTGTAACCGCCGGGACCGAGTTTGTGGACCCCTAAGTTCAAGTCCCGCATCTCTTTCCCTCACTGACTTGATTCCGCAGATGTGTTGCTCTCGCACTTGATCTTGAACTCCCGGTAGTCATCTTCGCTGATCGAAGGATTTTTCTCCTTGATCTTTTCATAACTATCACCTTTTTCAATCACGCTCTTCACCGAGGCTCTCCAAGTAGCCAGGGCCGTGCTCATCTTCGTGAGGGCGGCACTGTTCACTTTATTCCCTGAGAGGCGTGTGTTTGCGAAGTCACCAGGGAACTTGTATCATTCGTGCAGCTTCGTGAAGAGGAGGTTGCGCAAATTCCCTCGGTCATGATGCCTTAGGTTCTCGGTGTTGATCGAGACGGTGCTCCGGAGAATGCACCCGAGCTGTCCTGCGTACCCCTTGACTATTTTTGGGGGCGCCGTTGGATGCCCCTCGGAGGACACTTCAGTAAATTCCTCCTTGACAGTGTCGAGCACGTACGGGCGCTGGTCCTTCCGTTGCCTCTTCGGTTGGCTGCCATCTGTGTGTGCGCTGCCATCATCAGTGGTGGCATCCTCGGCGGCACCATCAGTGGTGTCATCCCCGACGCCACTAGGGGTTGTGTAGTCAGGATCGGTGTCGGGGGCACCGTCCTCATAGCGGTGAGGTTCTTCCTCCATCTCCTGGGACAGCTCCCAGAATGCCTTGCCCGAACCGCCGGCCTCATCGTTGTTGGCCATGTTTCGCTCTAAATAGGAAAAAAGTTTGGTCAAAAAGTTGGTTATTGTCAAGGAACAAGATCTCATCATTTAGGGTTTGTGAGGAATTATCATGGTCTCATCATTTAGGGTTTGTCGACACCGAGGCATCCTAAAAGCTAAGCTTTTATCATTTAGGGTTCGTCGACGCCGAGGCACCCTAAAAGCCTAAGCTTTTAGCATTTAGGTTTTTATCGACACTGAGGCACCCTAAAAGCCAAGGTTTTATCATTTAGGGTTTGTTGACACTGAGGCACCCTAAATGCTAAGTTAAGTTTTCATCATTTAGGGTTTATCGATGCCGAGGTACCCTAGGTTGACTGATATATATGGGTACTCTAAATGGCAGATCGCATCGGCAGCACCGCCTACTTGAGTGCCTAGGAAAAGAGCGCTGGTGCTTCCGATCATGCTACCCCCTCATAGCCATAGAAACAGAGAAGGCAACTTGCAGGTTAAACTATCCCAAACAGAGTATTATATCACAGGAACACACATATGTATATATACCACACATACTTGAGTTAACACAGACTACAAAATGAAACAAGTTCACAAGGTTGGATACACATATATGGTGACAGATAGAGTAATAACTATGAGTTGATATCACACTTCTATATGTATAACACAAGAGGCAGTTGATCCTACTTAATTAAGTACTAAGATACCCCGGCCCATGCATTAGTCGCAAGTACCCCTATCCTATTTTTAGCAAAGTCATGCTAAAATTTACGAAAAAATTCAGCATGACCTTTGCTGAAAATGGGACATATGGAGTACCCGAATTTGCCGAAACGGAAGTTAATCGACATTCCGGCAAACTCAAGGGCCTCTCAGGGTACCTGCAAAATCATTAAGACGCGATGGTCGGAGACAAAACCCAGCAAACTCCTTCCCTTCACTCGGGGTACAGCAATATATCTTCTAGCCATGAAACCCTACCCTGACTCTCCTTTCTTCCTCTTGCTGAAGAGAAGTTGGCTGCATAGGATGGTCCAACTCAGATCAGCCTGCAGAAGTTCATTGTATAATTCTGTTTAGTTCCAAGCATATACGAATACTCTTCAGAGTCGGCACAAAGATGGAAGCAAACTAATAGCAGAAAGTGAATAGCAAATCGGCTACTGAAACCATGCTGAAACTTTACTGAAACTACTCCTTGCAAGCAAACTGAAACTACTCCTTGGAAGCAAATTGTCTTGGAAGGAGTATTGTGTGCACAAATCTACTCCAGCTAGTTGCTTTCACTTAGAGATTGTTAGGTAGCCGATAGCACAAACAGCATGAGTCATTCTTCAGACCGTTACAAATAGAAACAATGGCAACCAAGGTTAAAAACCAACAATCCTATATATTGAAATCTTTCGGTTGTTTATTGTTCTAGCTTGGAAGTTGTACCTACCACTATTTTCTGGAGATTACATTCTTAATGGAGGGCTATGGTTGTGCACTCAAAAGTTGTTGGAAAGAAAATACCCTGTATTTTAGTGCATTATAGTACACAAAAGTAGGAAAAGTTCCTGTGAAAATATAGATGCAAGGAAAAATAAGCAGCCAAATAAGAAGTTGTGTACTTCAGAGGATGTAAATGTGTAGTTCCTAGAAAAATATGCAGTCAAACAAACTAGCAATGTTGTTGTAATTACTTAAAAGCTTATGTGACAGCTTCAGTAAAATTAAGAAATAGAGAGTGCTTGGAAGGAGTATTGTACACAAAGTGAATTTGTAGCACACAAAACTTGAGAAAATGACACCTAACACCGAAACTACAAACAGAACTGAAGAAAAATGGCAGGGCAGAGCCAGCATCATCTATTGTCTAGTGATCCCTCCTATATGCCTGATGGGTCACCGCGATGCGAAAAACTCACAACCATTTTCATTAGCAGCACAGGTAAGATGGCAAGCCCCTGTTGCCCAGATCAAACTGAAATGCATCTGTATGCCTAATTGAAGAGATTTAGTGTCGTGAAAGTGATTCATGCCTTACTAGTGTGAAACTATGCCAAAAACATCATACAACAAAATAGGTTCAAATATAAGATGGCCTTGATTTGGTTAATTTGATTGGGGATTGATCAATACAGCATAGAAGCTCAAATCAGAATACTAGCATCTCTGCGAATAAAGCTGTCACATTATCCAAATATAAGAGTATTCAACTAGTTAATGCTACATGCATGGCCCTCTCTCTCCCCCATTTCATTGGTTTGCCAACTTCATGATGTCCTTTACCTAAAACATATATGTTAATAGGAAAATATATACCTACAATTTATAGTTTAATTCCCAAAAAACATATATATATATATATATATATGTTTTTGGGGTTGAAAAAAATGCAAGACTGTATAGTATATGTTCACAAATATGATAATTGGTATGATTTAAGAGATTGTGTACAGCTCATGAACTTGCTACAAGACAGAATGGATTTCCTAAAAGAATGGGCCTCTTAACAGATTTTATTTTATTTTATCAACAAATCAAAATAACGAATCGAACTGGTCATTTCATTTTACTTCCCAGATGAATTAGTACTGATTGTATCAGTGCTAAAGTTGGAAGCTTGTGATGTCAATCTGGTGTATTTCTTCAGAAAAGTATTTTTTACCTACATGTACCAAGCTAAGGCTATTGAAAGAATTCCTTATTTGACACTGTTTTAAATTTCGTTTCCCTATTTAACATGGAAGAAATATTTCTTCACTATATAACACCAATTTTAAATTTTGTTCCCAATATAACACTTTCGTACATTTTTTGACCTAATGGTGTTAAATGACATGTGAAATGACGAGTTTACCCCTGGCACTAGAAGGACCTAAGTCAGGTCAAAGTCATTCTCATTGGCTTCACCCGGCCCACAATCCGCTTGCACAAGAACACCGATGTTGGAATTAAATCCAACTCGTCTTTGTCCGTGTCTTGTACGTATACATGTGTATGCATTGATTTCGTATACAATAGAGTTTGATACTCTGAAAAGGCTAGCTTGTGTTGGCAACTGATATATAGGTACATTGAACCGTGACCCCAATCAAAAATACTAGCAATTAAAAATCCCAAGGCACGACACGGTCCAAAAAAATAAAAATAAATCCAAAGGCACGACACGGTCCTTTTGTAATCAACTCGGCGTGTCCTCGTATTGTTCGCGTGTGTCGTGTGCATGTTTCATCTAGTCGAGCCGTCAATCAAGCAAGCCGGCGGCCATGTTGTTTTATACATGCGTGTGCTGTGTGCATGCTAGCTTAAAAAATCCATCCAGTAGGGAGTTAGCGTATGTGTGATCTCCACGAATATGACACCATTCTGTTACACTAACCATGGATTCCACCCTTAAATAGGACAGCAGAATAAATAAAAGAACTCAATAGATGTATGAGGGTAGAATTGTCATTTCACGTGTCATTTAACATTGTTCGCATAAAAAAGAGATGAAAGTGTTATATTGGGAATAAAATTTGAAGGCTGTGTTAGATAGGGAAGAAATATTTTTCTAGTGTTAAATAGGGAATAAAAGTTTAAGCTAGTGTTAAATAAGGAATTCTCTCAAGGCTATTTTGCAAAAATCTGCGATGTCAGTTAACACCACAAAGATGTGTGTAGCCTCACCACTGCTACTGGATTTCTGTCCTTGACAAATCTACTACTGATTTCTAGCAGTTGTATTTCAATCGGTAACTAGTACTTCCTCCATTTTAAAATAGATGACTCAACTTTATACTAACTTTAGTACAAAGTTAGTATAAAATTGAGTCATTTATTTTGAAACGGAGGGAGTACTTTCCTAATTATTTTTTAGCTAACTATCGTCAGAATGAACTAAGTACGTAAAACTTGATGTGGAACCCGCATGTGGAAATAGAATCGCTCGTCTCCAAATGTGAAGCACAGTAGGGGGGAGGGGGGCGTCTTTTTGAAAAATACCATAGCTTACAACGACCCGGATCCAATGGAGAATGCCTGTATATAGGCGCTAAGGAAATTGCACAAATATTGTAAAATCAGAAATCCATATGAGAGCCCATCGTTTCCAATGGCAGACGCCACAATAGACGCTATGAAAACCGTCAGTTCTGCTGATTATTCTATCACGCGTGATGGAAAAATACCAAAGCGCTCAGTTCCTAATCTTGCGCCGATGCCGTACCTGGCACCAGGATTCTACGGCTAACTGCCGATCGAGGAGGAAATCAATCGTGGCGCTCTCTACACCCCCCATTGTAGATGCTCATACACTCCAGTATTTTGTGTCCCTGCCCTTATTATACTTTTACGTACAATCATCATTCCTAAATCTAAGATAAGCAGACGTTTATTTCTTGCTTGGCGTTTTGCAGACTTGGAACAACTTACTTTTCTTTCTCGGCTTGCAGAATACACACCCGTCGGCGTCGTCCGTTGTTGGCTTATACACGTTCCTCTCACCAACCTATTTACGATAACGCACAACCTTGACACGATCGATTCGAGCTAACCACAACAGGCGACGACAGCCACCTCACTCACCCTGTCGGCCTCCTGTGCTCTGTCTTCTTTTCTTTGTCCTATAATTAAGTGGCTGTGTAGTCTTTCATTATTATTGCTGACAACGTGTCGGGGTGCACTCGACATGACCTCATCGAAGGCAGGGACGACGCAGCTTGCCATGGCTTCACCGCTATCATCTAGCTGTTGCGCCCGTGGTGATACACTCCGTGATTTGGTTGGCTGAGTGCATTGAGTATTGAACCTCAGCTCAGAGGTATGTCGAAACTAACCATGTTGGATAGAGTTTTAATGGCAAAGAAAGTTAACTAAGACATTTAGTAAGTACTTCCTTCGTCGCGAAATAAGAAAAATTGAGACGCTTATTTTAGGACAGAAGGAGTAACAAATTGGATAGTAAATGGAGAGATGCTCCACAAATTAGGCGCCAAAAGTGGCTTAAATCCTACTCTCGCGGCGCCATGATCATGTGACACGTGACGCGATCAGCCGGTATCTTTCAGGAGACGGCCCTCCTGCCTTGTCACTACTGCTACTATCATAAAAAAATCAGGATTATCGATCGTGTTTCTGTTGTAGAGTTGTTTTCTTACACAGGATCATGTTTGATCGATCGATGGCGATGCTAGTTCTCATATCATATGGTATAGTCCCTCACTAGTCCTTTTTGAGATGCTCCTCTGTGTAATTTGACTTGGACATTTTTTTTCGATATAGATTTTTTTATTGACTCATAATGTAGCATCGATGGATACGATAGCAAAGGTCATATAAGACCGAAGCTATGCCAAGGTGACGAGGGAAAAAACTGAAGCGATAAGAACAACGATCTGAGTTGGATTGGTGGGTATAATCTGAGATCCCATCTAGTACTCAGCCATTGGAGGTAGGGACGATGCAACTCGCCATGGCTTCACCACTATCATCGAGCGGTTGCGCCGGTGTGTAAAATAGGGTCTAGCATATTGTACATGTACACATATTTGTATACGTATGTAATTGTATTCTGATCATCTATATATTGAGACGTGAGGCTGGATGTTAGCCACCCACGCAAAACCCTAAACCCAGTGTTTTAACTTGGTATCAGCTAGGTCAGGCCGCTGCCGCAGGTCCCTCGCGCCGCCGCCCGATCCTCTCTCCGCGTAGCCGCCGCTTCCACTTGCTGCTTCACGTACGAGATTAATCCAGCCAGAGGAATCTATCCAGCTGCTTGCTAGCTAGCTAGCTAGCTTTGCCTGTACGCTGCGCCGCTTCCGATCGCTGCTCCCACGCGTGTCATCTTCCGCGCCGCCGCCGCATCTTGCCTCAGCCGCCGCCGCGTGACGTTCTTCTCCACGCCGCCGCAGCGATGTCGTCTTCCGCCCTCTCCACCGGCCAAACTGCCGGCACCCTCGTCTCGTCCCCCGTCGCCACGATTCCCGCCGCGCTCACCGTCCCGACGATCTCCATCCGCCTCGGTCGTCACAACTTCATGCTTTGGGGAGGCATCACCAGCACTGTCCTTGCCGGTGCCAACCTCCACGAACACCTCGATGGCACCAAGGCGGCACCGGCCAAAACACTCGTTGTCGGCACCGGCGACGCTGCTACCGCCGTCGACAACCCGAAGTACCACCAATGGTGGGTTCAAGATCAGCGCGTCAAGGGGCTCCTTCTCACCTCCATGGATGAGGATATTGCATGCCAACTCATTGGCTACGAGTCGGCGCATGCGGTGTGGACAGCCGTCGCCGCCATGTTCGGCGCCTAGAGCCGCGCCAACGTCCGTCACATCCGGCGGCAACTTCAGTCGCTGAGGAAGGACGATCTCTCCGCCGCGGAATACATGCACAAGATGAAGGCGCTTGCCGACATTATGGCCGCCGGCGGCTTCCCGATCCGCGATGATGAGCTTATCGATCACATCCTCACCGGCCTCGGCTCCGCCTACAACTCCATCGCCGCCTCCTTGGGTGTGAGTAACGCACCCATGCCCTACTCCAGCTTTTACTCATTGGTTCTATCCTTCGAGACGCTGCAGACACAGCAGAGTGCGGTGGAGGGGTGGACTTCCTCGGCTAACGCCGTGACTCGCTCTGGCCCCTCCGGACATGGTGGACGCGCTCCCTACTCGGAGCCCTACCCCTCCCAGGGTGGGGGTCGCCCGGCCGATGGCAACGGCCAGCCCGGGCAAGGCTGTCAAGGCGGCAACGGCGGCCCCAACGGTGGCCGCGACCGCAACTCCTCCTACGCCGGCAATGGTTGGCAAGGTGGCGGGGGTAACGGCGGCAACAACGGTGGTGGTGGCCGTCGCAACAACCGCTGGCGCCCCCGGTGTCAAATTTGCAAAAACTAGGGGCATGAGGCCGATGATTGCCACAAGCGTTATGACCAGGACCACAACTCTCGCTCCGCCAACTCGGCCTCCACCAACACTGTCAACTATCCTTGGGTGCTGGACACCGGAGCTACGGATCACCTGACGAGTGATCTTGAACGCCTCCAGGTTCATGAGTGCTATGATGGCAAGGACCAGGTTCAGGTGGCCAATGATGCAGGTTTGTCTATTTCACACATTGGTCATTCCCGTTTACCCGGTTCATCTCTCAAACTGCGCAACATCCTTCATGTTCCACACATCAGAGAGCATCTTCTTTCTGTCTATCGCCTTGTTTGTGATAATGATGTGTTTTTTGAATTTCACCGTCGTTTTTTCTTTGTTAAGGACAAAGCAACCAGGCGTGTCATTCTTCAAGGTAGCAGTCGAGGAGGGGTCTATCCGATTCCCTTTACTCGTGCTTCGTCATCTCGCCATGCTTCATCCAGTGTCCGTGTTTCGTCGTCGCAATGGCATCAACGTCTAGGTCACCCTACAAATAATGTGGTCACCTCCATTGTTCGGAGTCATGATCTTCCCTGCTCTAGTTCAAATACTTCACCATTAGTGTGTGATGCATGTCAGCGTGCTAAGAGTCATCAGCTACCGTATTCCACATCTTATCATGTCACTACTGTACCTCTTGAATTGATACATTCAGATGTTTGGGGTCCCGCTATTGCATCTTCGGGGGGGTACAAGTATTATGTCAGTTTTGTTGATGATTACACGCGCTTCACTTGGATTTATTTGCTTAAACATAAGTCCGATGTTGAGCAAGTCTTCTATAACTTTCAGGCTCATGTCGAACGCCTCTTGGATTGCAAAATCAGGGCTGTTCAGTCCGACTGGGGTGGTGAATACCACAAGCTCCATCGCTATTTTCAACGCACGGGCATCTCTCACCGTGTGTCGTGTCCACATACATCTCAGCAGAACGGTATTGCCGAGCGCAAACACCGTCATTTGGTCGAGACCGGTCTTGCCTTACTGGCACACTCGTCTCTCCCACTCCGGTTTTGGGATGAGGCCTTTCTTACGGCGTGTTATCTCATCAACCGTATGCCCACTCCGGTTCTCAACAAAGACACACCTCTGTTCCGCCTGTTTCATGTTCAACCCAATTATTCCTCTCTCAGGATTTTTGGGTGTGCTTGCTGGCCTAGTCTCCGCAAGTATAATGCTCACAAGCTGGAGTTCCGTTCAAAGATGTGTGTCTTCCTTGGCTATAGCCCTCTGCATAAGGGCTATAAGTGTCTTGATCGCACCTCGGGTAGGATCTACATCTCCCGTGATGTTGTTTTTGACGAGTCAGTTTTCCCTTACTCTAGCCCGGGTGTCTCGGTTGACATTGCCTCCATTGAGCATGCTCTCACTTTTCCATCTAATGAACCGGTTTCGGATGTCCATGTGTGGAAATACGACCTGTCCTATTTGTCACCTGACTTGTTTTCTGCAGATGTTGCTCTAATTTCTTCCCAGGAACCCGTCGTCGCACCTGTATCCACCGGCGCGATCGACATGCATGGCCCCGACGTGCATGTCACGCCTCCCGAGGCAGCCTTGTCGGCCTCGCCCACTGGCGCATTCGCGGTCCCGTCTGCCTCGCCCGCTGGCGTGACCGCAGGCATGACTGGGTTGCCCGTTGCGTTCCCCGCCTCGCCTGGGTCGGCCCAGCCCGCCTCGCCTACCTCGGTTGTCGTCGAGTCGCCAGCCGTATCCTCTGGGCTACCGTCTCCACCTGGATCTCCCTTGTCGCCTGTTTTGGCCCAGTCCGACGCGTCCCCCCGGCCCGTGTCGCCTGTTGCTGACGATCGTTCAGCCGCGACACCACCGGCCGGGTCTCCTTCGTCGCCGCCACCTTCTACCGGTGATGCAGCTACCGGGCACACTATGGTCACCCGTCACCGCGATCATACGCGTAAGGCCAAGACATACACGGATGGTACGGTGCGGTACGACACTCGTCGGCGTGCATTCTTCGCCGCACCCACCTCTCATCGTGATGCTCTTGGTGAACCGGCTTGGCGTGTCGCCATGTCTGAGGAATTTGCTGCCCTTCGTCACACAAACACATGGGTGTTGGTGCCTTGGCCTCCTGGTGTTAATATTGTGGGTTGCAAGTGGATCTTTAAGACCAAACATCGTCCGGATGGTTCTGTTGACAAGCACAAAGCTCGCATCGTTGCTCGCGGTTTTACTCAACAGCAAGGGATAGACTATGGAGATACTTTCAGCCCCGTGGTGAAGCCTACCACGGTTCGTCTGGTCCTCTCTCTCGCCGTCTCCCGCGGGTGGTGTCTTCGCCAGATTGATGTGAGTAATACTTTTCTTCACGGATTTTTGGCCGAAGATGTCTACATGCAGCAGCCCCCTGGCTTTGAGGATGCTCATCATCCCTCTCATGTCTACAAACTCCATAGGTCCATCTACAGGCTCAAACAGTCGCCGCGTGCCTGGTATGCTCGGTTGAGTCAGCGTCTCTCACAGCTTGGCTTTGTTCCTTCCAAGGCGGATGCGTCCTTGTCCATATTTTCACATGGTGCTATTCAGATCTACATGCTGGTGTATGTTGATGATATTGTGATTGCCGGTTCTACACCTCATGTGGTGGATCGCCTTGTGCAGTCCTTGTCTGCGAGTTTTCCCATCAAAGACTTGGGCAGGCTGGAGTACTTTCTTGGATTGGAAGCGTCCTTTCATTCAGGGGGCATGACATTGACACAGAAGAAGTATGCACTTGATCTTCTTCATCGCGTCAACATGGAGAACTGCAAGTCCACTTCCACTCCACTTGCTACATCCGAGAGCCTCTCGCGTCACAGTGGAGCATTGCTGAGTATCGATGACTCTTTCAGGTACCGCAGTGTAGTTGGAGCACTGCAGTATCTGACACTCACCCGTCCAGATATCTCCTTTGCCGTGAACAAAGTGTGTCAGTTCCTGTCTCAGCCTACCCAGGTTCATTGGGAAGCAGTTAAGCGTATTCTGAGGTATATCAGAGGTACGCTAGACACGGGACTACGGATTCGTAAGTCCAGATTTACTGAAGTCAGTATATTCACCGACGCAGACCGGGCAGGTTGTGTTGATGACCGGCGTTCTACTAGTGGCTTTGCTGTATTTGTTGGACCCAATCTTATATCTTGGAGTTCCAAGAAGCAACCTACGGTCTCGAGGTCTAGCACCGAGGCAGAGTATAAGGCATTGGCAAATGGTGCGGCTGAAGCCATTTGGATAGACACAGTTCTCACAGAACTTGGAGTCACACGGCAGCGCACACCCATATTGTGGTTTGATAACTTAGGGGCAACTTACCTGACGGCGAATCCAGTGTTTCATGCTCGTACCAAACACATTGAGATTGATTTCCATTTTGTGAGGGAACGGGTAGCTGTTGGTAAACTGGAAGTCAGGTTTATATCAACTGATGATCAGTTAGCGGATGTATTTACTAAACCCGCTACTCGACAGATGCTAGACCGTTTTAGAACCAATCTGAATCTTGTATGTAGTTCAGATTGAGGGGGCATGTAAAATAGGGTCTAGCATATTGTACATGTACATGTATTTGTATACGTATGTAATTGTATTCTGATCATCTATATATTGAGACGTGAGGCCGGATGTTAGCCACCCACGTAAAACCCTAAACCCAGTGTTTCAACTCGGTGGTGATACAGTCCGTGATTTGGTTGACTGAGTGCATTGAGTAGTGAACCTCAACTCGCCATGACTCTACCATGTTGGACAGAGTTCCAATGGCTAAGAAAGTTGACCAAGACATTTAGTAACTACTCCCTCCATCCCGAAATAGGAAAAACTAGCGGTGTTATCCGCACATTTGCACGGCTAGAAGTTCTGCTTTCCATTATAAACATATGTAATCCACAAATGCTATGGCAATTTGACATTCTCTAATTGGCAAAGGTTAGAGCTTGTTACTTTTGATTTGTGTCATTTTCTTTTGCATTTCAGTGTTGTTTTAAGAAAAAGTAATGATTCATTACATATTGATGTGAAATTATCCTTTTTGGATACAACATTTATTCTATTGCGTCTTATAGTTATATATTATATTATTTTTACCATAAGTATTTTCCCATGTGGCCAAAGGTTATTGAATATATTTTTGTCATCATGATGACACTAAAATTTCATCTAAACCATAGAAAAGGATACAAAAAAACATATGTCTCAAGAAAACATGATAAAAATTTAGTTGGTTTTCCTTGTCCATATGTATTATTTTTTACAGACACATCCATCTTTGATTAGCCACATCCAAGCAAAGCCACATAATTCCATAACAATTTTCATATTTCTCTCCTCTACTTCTCTTCATCGAACACTATTTCCCCCATAGCCAAATTTTATTCAAGATGCCATGTGAGCATCGATATATTATTTAAGCTCTCTAGAAAACAATTCTAGTTGGAATGTGCATCTTGTCTTGAGTTAATAGGATCAAAGTCTTGCAAAAAAATCTATTTGTTGAATGTATTATTATTTCTATGGATGTCATCTTGTGACAGAAACTGACTAATGGCATTGTGGTTATTGTCCTACCACCGGAAACCATTTCACTAGAAATTAAATGCCGAAACATTATGCCGTCTTCTTCTATGCCTATGTGTAACTACTGTGTGGGTGCGCGCGTACGTGTGTGTTGAAATTGTGGTTTCCTTACTATATCTCTCGATATTCCGTGGGTGTTTCCAATTGGATGTAAGAATATTCTCTTCGTCGAATAGTCTATGTAGCCTAACAATCGAAGATTGAGTAACTATTTTTGTATGTTCATAAAAACTTGCTATTAAAATGTTCCATCCTTTAAAAAATGTCATAGGTTCTATTTTACGTCCATGATGCTCTGCATCCACATATATTTAACAGGCTAGGATTGGATTACTAATTTACTTGGATGTTAACTTTACAGGTTGTATTTTATACTTACAGCTAAATTTTATATGCTAAAATATGATTTATGATTTATTATTTTGAACTTCACATGTAAGTCAGTTTTATTGTTTGTCCATCTAATAAGATAAGTTTCTAACATTATTATTTTCACAAAACCGACTCAAATCTTGATCAGACGTGATTAGTTGGCATTAGATTTTAGGATAGAATGAAAAGTTGGTTTGCTTCTCTATTTATTGGCACAACTCCAATATGTAAATCTTTGTTGTCGTGTATGGGGTGTTCTGATGAGCTTCAATTATTGGTTGGCTTTGCCAAGTTTGTATGCCCATCCATTAGACACATGTAAACCTATGTGGCTATCACTCGTGCGTGCATATGTTTTTTTGTGTGGCTGTCATGCAAAGATATGTAGTACTCCCTCCGTCCGAAAAAACTTGTTCCTCAAATGGATGTATCTTTTTTATTTTAGAAAAAGAGGATGACCCCCAGCCTCTGCATCTGGGAGATGCATATGGCCACTTTATTAATTATTCTCGAGGACCTTACAAAGTATTACAAACAATATACCTGAATCCACCATCTTGGCAACATATGCCGCTACTCCTGTCCATATGATGAAGGGATGCTAGCTGGGCCACTACCCAAACCACTCACCTAAGCCTAACATCAAAAGCCGGAAGCTCCAGCCGAGCCACATACCGGGTCTGGGGCACAATCCGGTCAAACGCACTCGTGTGTCGTTGCCGCCATCTTCCACAGGTTCGTCTTCAGATCATATTGAGGCTTCTACCTTGTCTAGCCACTCTGCCATCGACGTCACCATGACGCCAGACAGCTACCTCCTCCTGCGCGAGTCCATCTCCGCGCATCAGACGCCGAGCCTCCATAGCGCCATGCCGCCGATCTCCGCTGCCATCAATGTGTGAGATGAAGTACCGCTCCACCATCCCCCTAGCCATCACTTGCTCCAAAACGATGCCCCCAGGAGGGAAAGCGCTAAAACGCCATCATCGTCCGATCCGGAAGACCCAGACCCTTGGGCGGCGGCGAGGGAGGAGGAGGAGGAGTGGGGGAGGGCCGACCGACGGGATCTGGGGGCCTCCCGGCCGCCCACGCGGGGGGGCGACTCGGGAGGGGAGAGGGAACTCGGGAGGAATTTATGTGCACCTAGGCTTACTATGGAGCTCTTTTTTATGGGGGAGAATTTCACTTCCCCGGCCTCTGCATCAACTAGGGATCCATACGGCCATTTTTAGTATGAGTAGCAAGATAAACATGGTCCTCGGATTTTTTTTAATGAGTATCAAGATATTTTTTTATGAGTGGTTCCACCATACACCAAACTTGATCCTCAATAAATGGGGAAAAACCCCTGTGCATCACCTATCAATTTTAGGAATTGAACTCGGGTCGTTAGGCTCTCTTTGTGTATGGATATATCTATGCTAGATACATCTATTTGAGGCACAGTCTTTTTCGGACGGAGAAAGGATGTGTCGAGAGGCTAAACGTTGTAGTATATGAATCTTTAGAGGTCAGAGTATGTATTAAAAAATACATAGAAATAGAGAAGATCCGACAAAGAGGCTGAGTTGGACGCGACGAACTTAGCCTAGCATGAAGAGCCGACGCGTGTGAGCAGCAGCCCGCAAGAGAAGCGGCATGGTACTACATCGACGAACTTGAACTCAGAACGGAGTGGTTGAGATGTCCGTGCATCTGTGATCTGTCAACCATTGTGCCGGTGGCGTCTATATGGTGACAGGATGCAAGCTGCTCCCTGCAACTTTTCTGGGAGAAGCCAAACAAAACAGTGCGTTTTTTGGGCTGCCTACAGGCCAGGTCTGCCTTTGCAGTCGTATGCTTCTTCTCTTTTTAATGTATACGTATTGGTTTTGTACGCATCAATGGTAGACTCAGTTTTACGTGCTAACGCTCGACTTGTTTTTTTCTGTGAAGAAAATGCTCAACTTACTTGTACGTGATTTATATTGTGTATAGCTTTCTGATTTTTCAACTCAGCTGTTATAACTACAATCAAAGAATAATATATTTTTAACCTATGTGAATATATCTGGTGGCTTGTGTGGTACACGCATGGTAGTACCTAGCCTTATCTTCTCTTCCTTAACCTGCCTAATCGCACGCCATGTTCTATTAGGTAGGATATCTAAATTATATGAAATCTTAGAATCAAATTAAATCATTCGTGAAAATACTTGGCACTACCTGTGCTTGTCCACTTCTTTTTTATTGAGTACATTTAAGCATTCTATTCATATTTATATAGCAGAAACTGTAATGTGATACTATTTGTTAATTTAGTTATAAAATTCGTCTCATAAGACATACTGTTCTAATTTTCCACCACGCGTTGTCTGTTTTCCTTTTATTACTATTCAGTTTATTCGCCTACAATAACAAAAATTATTTTTGCCCTTTATCATTTGATTTTACCAAAAAATAGTTTGGTCCAATGCTTCAATCACTGTACTCACAGATATGTCAAAAAAGACTTTGTTTTCTATTATAGATCTGTAAAAAAGACCTTGTTCTAGGCCATACAAAGGTGCATGAATTATGCCGCTCGTCTATTTAGAATAGTCGTTGACTCGTTGTATTGGAATTGGACTCTTTTAACTCATATGTTTTCTAGGCTGGCTGAAAAATGGGAACGTATGTTACATAGCCTGGTCTTTCCTTTTTTGAATAGGTGGCCGTGTAAGATTTGGACTCCAATCATCACGGCTGGTTGAAAATGGTATGCGATACAGAGACATGCGTACATCTTTCCAGCAAATCACCACCGTTCTTTCGTGTCTTTTTCCTAGTGTTACATCTGAGCCGTTCGTTTTCTATCATTTTAATAATATAATAAATTGAGACATTTATTTTAAAACAGAGGAAGTAACAAATTGGATAATAAATAGGGAGATGCTCCATTAATTAGGCGCCAAAAGTGGCTTAAATTCTACTCTCGTGGCG
This sequence comes from Triticum urartu, assembly GCF_003073215.2. NCBI lineage: Eukaryota > Viridiplantae > Streptophyta > Magnoliopsida > Poales > Poaceae > Triticum > Triticum urartu. The sequence goes on from NC_053026.1 coordinate 632,763,223, forward strand.
CCATGACCATGAGACACGCGACGTGACTAGCCAGTATCTTTTAGGAAACGGCCCTCCTGCCTTGTCACTACTGCTACTATCATAAAAAATCAGGATTCTCGATCGTGTTTCTGTTGTAGAGTTGCTTCCTTGCACAGGATCATGTTGATCGATCGATGGTGACGCTAGTTCTCATATCGTATGTATAGTCCCTCACTAGTCCTTTTTGAGACGCTCCTGTGTAATTCGACCTGGACATTTTTATTTTTTTGATATAAGTTGTTTTTTATTGACTCATAATGTAGCATCGATGGATACAATAGCAAAGAGCTAGTCACATAAGACCGAAGCTATGCCAAGGTGACGAGGGAAAAAACTGAAGCGATAAAAAACGATGTGAGTTGGATTGGTGGGTATAATCTGAGATCCCATCTAGTACTCAGCCATGACCTCATTGGATGCAGGGACGACGCAGCTCGCCATGGCTTCACCACTATCATCGAGCGGTTGCGCCGGTGGTGATACAGTCTGTGATTTGGTTGACTGAGTGCATTGAGTAGTGAACCTCAGTTCAGAGGTATGTGGAAAATAAATAGGACTCTACCATGTTGGACAGAATTTCAATGGCTAAGAAAGTTGACTAAGACATTTAGTAAGTACTCCCTCCATCACGAATTAAGAAAAATTAAGACACTTATTTTGGGACAGAGAGAGTAACAAATTGGATAATAAAGGGAGGGTGGCTTAAATCCTACTCTCGCAGCGCCATGACCATGAGACACGCGACACGATTAGCCGGTATCTTTCTAGAAACGACCCTCCTGCCTTGTCACTACTGCTACTATCATAGTAAATCAGCATTCTCGATCTTGTTCCTGTTGTAGAGTTGCTTTCTTACACAGGATCATACTAATCGATCGATGGTGACGCTAGTTCTCATATCATATGTATAGTCCCTCACTAGTCTTTTTTGAGTCGCTCCTGTGTAATTCGACCTGGACATTTTTTTTCTGACATAGGGTGTTTTTTATTGACTCATAATGTAGCATCGAGGGATACGATAGCAAAGAGCTAAGTCATATAAGACCGAAGCTATGCCAAGGTGACGAGGGAAAAAAACTGAAGCGGTGAAAACAACGATCTGAGTTGGGTTGGTGGGTATAATCTGAGTGACTCGCTGTCGAAATAGCATTCATTCTGAAGGTCAGGACATACATGGTTGTTCCCATGGATATTTGGTGTTCAGTATTAATTTGGACATAATCCTTTAGGAAATTTTCCTACTGACCCCACTGAGCTTCATTTCATATGAAAAATTGCCATTGACTCCAACTCCATTTATTTATAGTACTAAACCTCACCCGCAAAAAAAGTTCGAATACTAAATCTCCAACTGAGCACAAATTAGTTGTAAACTATCTCAGCCTAACCAATCAAAATAGAGGTAAATACACCGTTGGTGCTTGAACTTGTCACGGATGTTCACTTTAATGCCTAAACTTGAAAAATACATTGAACTAGTTCCATAACTTGTCATGAGCGTGCAAATACAGTTCAAATCTCTTCTGCATACGCACACGATGCTAACAAGGCATTCCGGCGTGGCATGGGGCCCGCTGTCAGCTACTGAATGACAGGGCGTGCGGCCTATTTTTTGGAAAACCCCTTAAAACTATTTTCTTAGAAATAGGACCTCACGGATAAACGGCTGAAATAAAACTGAAAGCTAGACTGGTAGGGAATCGAACCAATGAACTACTGTTAGCTCGCGGCTAGCGAGTCAACCGCAGCACAGTTGTATAGTCAAAACTAGATTCGTGACCATTATGTACACTAGACGAAAGAACATAAATTAAAGGAATTCAATAATCCAGCAAAAAATAGTGTCGGGTCTGTGACCCAAACATCCGACAAAATGTTATATCAGCCTTGGATATCACTTCTACCAAAAAGGTCTCATGTTTCTAAGTATAATTAATATTTATGACTATATAACGAACATGATTTCAAAAAGAATTTAAATTTTACATGTCATTTTAAAAATAATTCATGTGTTATTTTAAAACATATACATACAATTTAAATATTTACGAACTATAAAAATGTCTATTTTATTCAAATATTGTGCACGTGAGGATCTGCAATCTGAGGGCGCACTAGGTTCGCTTTTTTTAAAACACACACAAACTTTTATATACTATATAAACTTTTTAAAACAACACTTTTTTTCTTAAAGTATGAACACTTTTATGTACTACATAAATATTTTATTTATAACGTGGAAATGTTTAGAATTATATGGGAATCTATTTAAATATACAAAACTTTCTTAAGTTACTTTAATATTTCATTAAAAATGTGAGCACTTTTAAAAATTGTAAAATTAATTTCATTTAATATTTAATATATATTTTTAAATTATTTGTGGAGATATTTTATTAAATCATATGAATTTTTAATGTACTTTAATTTAATTATATATATATCATTTATAGAACACAATTATAATTTACATATTTTTACAAAAACTGGAAAAAAACTGAAATGTTGAAAATGGTCCATTTTACCCACACGAGCCATTATGTTATATAAAGAGAAATTTATCATTTGTAAAATTACATGTTCTTGGTTGGAGTGGTATTTGTGGCCGCTATATAGTATTAGGGTGCAGGTTCAAATAATTGACCCGGCACTATTTTTGATCGAATAAATTAATTTGTTTATGTTGTTC